>NC_142118.1:14347391-14502717 GCF_056152115.1 Neolamprologus brichardi
TCACAGGTGTCACCGGGCTGTCCGGTCACATCACCGAGCACCGAGTGGCTACAGCGCCCGCAGGAAGCCTTTAAATCCTCGGGGAAGGCGGGAGGGGGAAACCCAGAGAGGCCACCATCATCATCACCACAGCAGCACTACCATGGCGAGCCATGACTGTACTAAAGAACACTTGCCGGAGGATAACCGCACAGACTCAGGCATCGAGTCGTACCGCTCCATAGTGAAGTCGGAGGAGCCCCGGGGGCCGAGCAATGACCTCAGCGGGCCGAGGGACAAGTTCTCCGGCGGGGAGGAATGGCTGGACTCAGCCTACGGTTCCTCGTCTCTCACGGTAGAGAGCCTGTCGGATATAGTGGAGGGCTGCACGATTTCCAGCAGCAACCAGCAAGTACAGAGCTCTGAACTCTCTGAGCAGGAGCAGGAGCAGGAGGAGAACTTGCTTACAACTATTACAGAGGATGGAGACACGTAGGTTTTTAATTGTTATTCATTTAATTTCCATCAAAAATTAAAAATTCTTGCTCAGCTTGCTAGAATATTTGCTGAAAGGAATGCTGCTGCACACTGGTGGGTGAATACAAACCTTTTTGCATTTTAACTGTTTCTCTCTTAGAGGTTTTACCAGCTTTTTTGGCACCCGTGATTTTTATCCTTAGTTGATATGGTTGGCAATATCCTACAATTAGTTTGCACAAGCTCTTTATGATTATCATTTCCATTATCTAGTGATTTTTACATTAAGGCCACCACATTAGTTTTAATTGGATCACTGCCTGATATGTAGTGATGGGGATTTATTAGACAATGTACGATTCAAAATTATTTAAAACAAGAAAAAAAGTATATATATTTTTTATAATTGATGACCTGTAATTCGAGATCTTTTTGTGTATTTTCTCTAAATATTGCACAGAATAATTTAAAGGTTACCAGAATAGTTGCTGGTTTAATTTTGAGCAGGGTAGTAGCTTCTCACTTTTTTTTTTCTTCTTCTTTTTTTTTTTTAAGACTGCTGTAAGCTGATGAACTTAAAATCCTCATGAATGGCATTTCTACTGCAGCTGGAGTCTGTAAATCACATTAAATTTCAGGCACAGTTTTTCCCATGGCGATATAGGTTTTAAAGGGGATTTCATAAGAGTGTGATACTGCAGACTTTTATAATGAACTTTGTCCTTGTCGCATATGTGACCGGTCTCCATTGAGTTGTCGACTCTCAGTCAGAAAACAGAAGTGAAACAGATAGGTCTGGACTTCCCCCATGCAGCACAGACAAAGCACATGCTGTGAGGTAGCTGTGTGGCCCGCTTTTCATCCAAGAAACTTGTTGATCAGGACAGGACAGTGTGTACGCATGTTTTCATTCCTCACAGGCTTCTTTCTTTCCCCCTTGCTTTTTTTTTTTTTTTTTTTTTTTTTTTTAACTTTCTTCCCCCTTCCTTCTTCCAGACAGCTAAAAAATCATTTGCGACTGAGCGGCTTTTCGCTGCTCTTCATTTCTCAATTTGAGTCAGTGAAACTTTTGCACACAATCTAAACACCTCAACCTCCACACACACACAACCTTATCAGCCCATGCAGACCTTCTTGTTTCTTATGTGACCCACTCATCTAGAGTTGCAGCGTCATCAACCAGCAGACCGATTTAATGAATCCTGCAGCCACGACCAGCCGGTGTGATCCTGATGTAGTCACATCACACTGCACAAGTGTTGTTGTGTCTCTGACCTCTTTTCATTTCCGCTTGCTGATTGTTGGGGCCACATGGTTTCATTCTCACACCCTAACTATAGATACCTGGTGGAGGGAAAAAAAAAAACACCTGAAACACACCACAGTGCATTGCTTCGACTGACAGAATCATGCAAACACTAATTTTCCCCTGTGGGATTTTTTTTTTTAAGTTCTTATTCATTCAAGTCTTACTCAAACCAGGAAGTCCCTTTCACACAAAGACATTTGCTGACAGGTTTATGTCAGTGCAGCTCCATCAGTCTGCAGACGTAGCTGACATTTAAGCATCACAAAAATGTAATGTAGCTTCTCGTGCAGTATCCTCTCATCTTAACCATTACTGGGGTACTCGAGCGATGGATTAACACTCACAAGCTGCTTTTTACATTTATTTTCATTTTCTCTACAGTTTTTGGGAATTTTACATTCCTAGAAATGCACAAGGAACCATGCACTTCGTCACCTGCAGCCTTCCTAATTTACTAACAGTGAGAAATGCCCCACATCTGTTTCCTCATTGCTTCTTCTCAAACAGCCCAAAGATGTTTAATTCAGTGGGAAAAAAGCCAACTTATATGCTTAACTACAAGAAATGCTTTTTCCCCTTGTTTTGTGACAAAAATAAGCGTAAAATATTGTCACCTTTTTAAAATAAACCTTATGCAGGTACTTTATCTCTTTTTTTTTCTTTGTTTCTCAGTGTCAGTAGCTGCAAACAAAAAGTTCAGTTGCGTGATTAATCCTTATAGATTTCAATAACTGATCACTTTAAAAAAAGCAGCTGTATTATTGCTACCGCTGCACATTAGTTTTTGAAACACTGATATTTTAAATTTGTGACTAAATAAAACTGAATCCCCCCCCCCCCCCCCCCTTTTGGTGTGGGTCTTTTGAAAGAAAGTAAGCACATTTACCATTTAACAAATCGATAAATGCCGCGTTGTTTACTACTTTGTATAATTAGACATGTGGCACTGTAAGTGTTCAAAGCTGAGTGTACAGCGAGACGTCGTGGGAACTTTTGATCCCACTCTGTCTGCGTCTGAAGCAGCCCGCGGCGTCCAGCGTTGGGTTAAATGACATTTACTCTGAAAGCAGAACGTCTCGCTGCTAAACTGACAGAGAAGTAACTGCTGCGGCGAATCGTGCAGCAGTAAAACATCAATGCTTCAAGCCCGTAAGATAAAACCTGACGTCCGCAGAATTTGGACTCGGCAGCGAGTTTAAAGAACTTGAAGCCTCAAACTTTGATTTTAATCTGTTAAGATCCCTTTTCCAGATGGGGTCCTCGCTGTGTTGCTGTTGAGTCTAAATTAAGCACTAATGCTCAGTTCCATTTCCTGCTTTGCGCACACATTTGTTTGCTACAACTTCCCACTGTGTTTTTTTTTGTTTGTTTGTTTTTTTGGGTGGTGTGCTTTTTGTTTTGTCTTTTGCTGTAAGCGTTTAAACTGAAGCCTGTGCGATTATATCTGCTTACCGATGTTAGATTTTTTTTTTTTTTTTTTAAACCACCAGCACCTTGCTGCGCTGTCTAGAATTTTCTTGTATTGCTCAATTAGGGCTGGGTATCGTCACTGATTTTTAGAATCGATTCAATTCCGATTCACAAGGTCCAGAATCGATTCGATCCACGATTCGATTTAATTCGATTCGATTCGATTCACTTAGATTTGAATATGGGAAATTTTGACAGTCAGAAATATTATAATTCAGATTAGTACGTTTACATATTTTTGTATCTATAAAAAGGAAGCTGACACACGCAAGACTTTATCAAAGGTGTGAGCATCACAGCAGATGCCTTTGTGTCAAAGTAGCTGAAGATAAAACACAGAAACACATGAAGGTGATTTTTCCTGGCCTGGGATTTTATAAAAATATTCTGCAGTACATCAAAAACGAAAGAAAACCATTAATCAACATATGAACATTACCTCTGAAGTTACAGCGGTTTTATTAGAGACACGGCTAAGCATTTTGCATTTTGCATAATTTTAAAAAGTTTAAATTTGTTCAGCATTGAACGGCAGAAATTAGGTTTTCTTTTCGGAAGTATATAAAACAGAAAAAAAAAAAAAGTCGGCCGATAGCGCTGTAAACAACGGTAGACTTGTGCGTAACAAGCAAGCGAATAATGCAGAAAACCATACAGAGAGAGAGGGGGGGAGAGAGAGAGAGAGAGAGAGACAGAGAGCTGTGCATCGTGGTCGAAGCAAAACAGTAAAAGTAAGAGTGAATACATGACGATGTTTTTGTGAAGCGTAGTTTGGATCCTCTTTTGCTGCTGGTTCGGTCAATATTGTTTGGAGAGACATCAAACTAACAGCTTTAGAATCAGGGCATAAAGGGCGTGAACACAAAGCGCAGACCCGCGGACAGATCAGAATCAGCGGGCTGTCGGCTTTCAGACCCGACTGTGAGAAATTCGACATCTAACTGATTCTGATCCGCGGGCTGCGCTGTGTGTTTAAGTCTTTGTGCAGAATCCGTGTTCCTGCTCTCATTTACTGTTTTAGCTGTTTGGTGGTTGTTGAAATTTTGTGAGATTTCACCTGAGATTCTGGCATTTCGGGCAAAATAAATTTATATTAAAAAAATCGATTCAGGATTTTAATGAATCGATTTTACGTAATCCAAGCCAGAATCGATTTTAATCGATAAATCGATTATAAAAACCCACCCCTATGCTCAATACCCCAACGACTCAGTCTTGCCATTCAGCCCACTAAGTGTTACATTTCGAGGTAGTCTCTTGAAATGAATACCGAGGAAAATTGTTAGGCAACATTTGTTGAAATTCAGAGCGCTGCTTTTTTTTCTTTTCTTTTCTTTTTAAGGGGGGAGTAAGTTGCTCAATTTGAGATAAAGTAGGGCTGCAGATTTTTCCAGGCGTAACGGTTAATGTTCATCTTCTCTTTTTCTTTCTCACTCCCGTAGAATCCTGCACTTAGCAATTATCCACGAAATATCACCACTTGCTAAGGAGTTGATACAGATATTCCCAACAGAAGTCCTGGACATCCAAAATAATTTATATCAGGTAGGTGCAACAGGTCCTACAAGTTGCTTCTGCTGGAATTTTTTAATCCACAAATACTTCCTCATCTGCACCTTGATTGTGGAAGCGGTGGCTTTATTTATATCTCTGTACTTCCAGAGAACTCTTGTTCCTCTTTATTTGCAGTCCGTCCTCACTCGGGGACGTCACTGTGGGTGGTTCCAGTGTTAACTCATAAGGGACTTTGAATGGAAACTCCCCTCCTCTACTTCATGTAGAAATAGAACCACAGGGAGCTGTGGAGTGTATCCTTGTGTGGATGTGGGTGGAGGAGTTGTTCCAGTCCTTCAAGAAGTCCGACCAGAGACTTAACTTGAACTTGCAGAACTGTCAAAAGGAAACATGTGAAGTTGAGACTCAGCACTTCATGTAGTGACTCAGTTAGCTCTGTGCTGGGCTCTTTTGGTTTCCTAATTTCCTCTTAGTAGTCATTCTAAGATTTCACATTTGGACACATTACCAAGAAGAAATTTGTTTACAACCCAGGGGGGTTAAAATAAAAATGCATCTTTATTTCTGAAGGAAAAGGAAAACAAATGGATTAGGGATTTTTGCCATATTTTAACACGTGGTCCTGTGAGTACAGTCTCGCAGCAAAATTCTGATAAAAAAAAAAATGCAAAACACATTTACTGCTCTACACCTACAGCAGTCTCAGTAAACCACAGTGCAGAGTAACTGCATCACTTGTTGTGGATTAAAGATAAAACTCAATTTCTCGGAAAGGGTTTTCTCTTTTCCTCACTTGTACCTGAATGCAGCAGGTACGGCCTGCGCTCTGGGGATTTTCAAAGGGAACTATTAGACTTTTACCTATTTCCTCTCATATTTATACCACTTCAGTAATGGGTGTTCACATTAAACATGTCAAAAGTTTAGTATAATGAGGTCGGTAATCTCAATGAGCTGAAATTTTAGTGAAGCTTTGGATTACTCTAACGCTCAGAATCATCATTCATGCTAAGCTACTCTACTAGAGTCCAAAAATAATAATGAGGAGTTAGAAATGAGGATAAGAGCATTCTTGGAAATACAGGGAAGCTGCAGCTGTGAAGGAGAAGTGACAGGGTATAAGGACAACAGGTGAAGAAATATATAAGACCACCATCAACCTGTTATTGTCAGTATGTTTGATGAATCAATGGACAGCTAGTATTTTTTTTTTGTGTCTTTGCTTAATATCAACTCAACATTTTAGTAGATTATTTAACATCTCAACTTAAATATGAACTTCTGACGTGTTTTTGTTTATTTTAACCAGAGACACACAGGTAAAGTTTTTGTTTTGTTCCTCAGAGCCCTTTGCACCTCGCCACCTACCTAAACCTGAGAGAGGTGGTGCAGAGTCTGATGGAGAAACAGGTCAGCATAGAGCTGCAGGACCAGGACGGGAACACGGCGCTCCACGTGGCCTGCCAGCACGGGCAGTTAGAGTGTGCAACCGAGATGACCAAAGACGTTTCTCCCAGCAAGTTGGCTCCGGTCCTCGAGACCCAGAACTGGAGAGGTGAGGGGAAAACAGTCATGGCTGCTACGAAATCTGTTTATGCGAGTTTTTATGCATTAAAGTCAAAAGTTTTTTTTTTTATTTAACTAGCTTGTCTTTCCCTGATATCCTCCTAAAAGATACATGAGGATTTTCTTGGACAGCAGAAGAAATAACGCCCACATTTAGCACTGATGTAGAACATGTTTTGTGTTGTATCGATACAGTGTTGGTCTGTATTCTGCTTGAAGTTTGTAAAAACTGTTTGACCTAAAAGTGAGCTCCCCGTTGCAGATTTCAGACAACATTTGTCATTTCAGGTCTTGGCTGTCTTCACTTGGCTGCACTGAACAGGCAACATGAAATTATGAAGCTCCTGATCAAAAAGGGCGCAGATCTGAATATACAGGTTAGTCTGTAACCTCTCACTCGTGTAATTCAGCCTGAAATGATTACAAACAGTGCAGCTCCACTTGCAGACTTCCACTCATAGCACTGAAAAGGAAAAGGTTGAAGGACCGGATGAAGAGTTTGTTTTTGTGGAAGCAAAGCTGCAATCTTCATTTATTTTTTTCCCCTAAGAGGGCTTTCCGTACTTGTTTAATCCAGTCATATATCTGCATTTATAATCACATACGTCCTGTTTAAACTGTGTTTACCACATTGGGACCTTATGTTGTGTTCCTATCATAAATCAGTTGCACCTGTGCAATGCTGATAGTGATATGAGCTGAGCTCGGGGCTTCCTGCAGGATTCAGTGAGACATAATTAGATTTGAGATATGATTAGGTCAGACTAGCCGACCGCTCTTAACTTTCTATTGATGGTAGGGAACGTGGCAGTCCCAAAACCACCCCAGACATTCCTCTTAGTTTAAATCACTGGCCTAACATATCAGTCTGCCTCACGTCCGATGTATTGAATTATTCATTATTCTAATTAGAATGTACTTTGACCTTTTTACTAGCTGATTTCAAGAATGTGGAATTGCAAAAAGAAAACTGTGAAACTGTTTAAATTTCATAATGAATTTCTGCCCTTTTTGTGGAATTTCTCATCGCTTTTCTCCGTCCACTCCCCTCGTAGGAAGGAACCAGCGGCAAAACACCTCTTCACCTCGCTGTGGAGCTGCATGACATCACGTCTGTGAAGCTGCTGCTCGGCAGCCGAGCCAATGTGGACGCTGCAATGTTTAACGGCTGCACACCCCTGCATCTTGCGGTGGGGAGACAGGACGCCACCATCGCCACCATCCTCTGTCAGAATGGCGCCGACAAAATGCTGCGAAACATGGAGGACGAGACGGCGTTGGATTTGGCTGACGGCAATGATGACGTAAGCAAATATTAAGGGTTGAAATGCACTGCTGTACATATTTTAAATAATAAGACTGTCTTTTATTTTTCACCCATTAAATCCTGTTTAAAAAAAACAAAAAAAACCCCACAAAACAAAACCAGCAATATGTATGTTTTGCAGACTTTCAGTGGTAACTGTGCACTAACTCAACTGCACACTGTTTGGTTTGGCACTCAACGACCCCCCCCCCCCCCCCTCCCCCCCAAATATTGGTGCACATTTTAAAACAAACATTTGGTGGGGCCATCCCATCTGCAACAGATGTTATAGCCCCTACAGAGTCTTGACATCAACATCATGTCAGGCTGGGTTTACCCTGAACATCACTAAGCTACCAGTTCAGAATAACCTACCAAAGCATACAAGCAGAGGACCTGGTACTCTTTTAAAAAGCAGAGTAGTCACAGCAGAAGTGGATTTGGTTCATTTGTTTTCATTTATTTTACTCCAGTTTGTATGAAGCTCACAGACAAACACTATTCATGGTTTCAATTTTGACCTCTTGTGCTCTAAATGCTCTGCTTAGTTCTGGGTTTCCTAGAAAGACATTTAGATAAGGGATAAGTCATCTGTACGGCAGCGCTTGTATAAATGCTGTCCTCTGGTATTTTTTCTGATCATTATTTAAGGATCAGTAAAGTTTGACCTGCTTCTTGTTCTTGTCTTTCAGATTCTGGCTCTATTTCCTTTTGATGACATCCAGATCTCTGGAAGGTCGTTGGTTGGCGTGAAGTTTTGAGCTGAGTCACGGGCTGAACAACAGTCCTCTAATTGTCTGGAGCCTCACTGCAGCTCATTTTAAAAAAAATTTAAAAACTATATTTTGAGCTAACATTGTTGATTAGTATACATATGCTTAGACAAGTATGTGCACAGTATAAATCTCACTTCGCTCTGATTAAACAGAGTAGTACCGCTTAATTGAAAGATTTTACAAGCTTGGTTATTTTGCTTCTTTCCGCATGCCTCTGGAGATGGTTGTACTCAGCTGTAAAACCCCACCTCACTGTGAGTACCAGACTGTCTCTAAACCTGTTCAGTGCCCACAAAAAAATCTACCTCTTTATCATTTTGACCTGGTTTCAGTGGCTACAAATGGAGTATGCAAAATGCATAGTTTCAGTTTCTCAAACTTTATCAGTGACTTTGCATTGAAATTGAAGTAAATTTTAATTTTATTTTTTAATTTTGTTTTTAACTCTGAAAATGTGGCCTTTCACTGTAGTGCATAAAAGAGATTTTTGGAAGAATGCAATCAGACGTGTGAACAGATATTAAAAAAATGTAAATCCTGCAAAAACAAACTATTCTCATCTCTGCTTTTGCTTAAAAAAAAAAAAAGTGACAAGTGGTTAAAAATGTAATGTATATAACAGGAAATGCAGCTTGATCTTTTTGATTTGTAGTTGTTTTTTTTTTTTTGTTTTTTGCTTGAAATAGTGAAACTATTTATCTCAACCTAGCTTTCATCAGCAGAAACTGTTCTCTGTGTAATTACACTGGCCTGTCTAGTTAAGAGTTCATTTATTTTGTAATAAAAAGACAGGAAATTCATGAATGTTGTGTCTTTTCTAATTGCAAAAACAGTCATGGAAAAGGACGTGTTTAATTTTGAAGGTTTTACATATCAGCACATAATTAAAAAAAATAATCAGATCTTAAAATTAGCTGAATACAGCTTAGATAAACTACAAAACGTGGCACGGTTTCATTATTTATGTGTGAAAAACTAAGTCTGACTTCTTTAGGAACTAAATAGATAAACAGCAGCCAATCAAGTAAACTTTAACTGAGCACGGGCAAGTGTAAGCACCTCTATGAAAATAGAAGCTTTGGTAGTTTGCTGCTCTGAAACGTTAGGGTGTGTGTTAACATGATGACAGAGGATGACAAATCTGGGAAGGATTATACAGCCATTTCTTCACAAGTGTGCAGACCAACTGTCAAGCACAGTGGTGGAGGAGTCATGATTTGAGTTTGTTTTGCACTCACTGAGTCACCTGTAAAATCCTCTGTTTACCAAAGTATTCTAGAGCCCAACGTGACACCATCTGTTCAGCGGTTAAAGCTTATTCAGGACAATGATCTCAAGCGCAGCAGCAAATCGACAACAGAAAAGAATCAAGGGAGTGCAATGGCTGAGTCAAAGTCCAGACCTGAACCTGCCAAATGCCTAGGCGGGGCCTAAACAAATCCCCACAGACCTCCTGAGGCAGCGTTGTAAAAAGGGAGAGGCAAAATTTCTCCGTAACGATGTGAGTGGGTGATAGTGAAATAGAAACAAAAATGCTTCTACAAGCTATGGAATCATGGGGAATACCGAATACCGAATTTTTCACATGCTGCCAGTATGCCACGTGTTGCTGTTCATCTGAGGCTGTTTACCTAATTTAAAACCTGATTAAAAACTGGATTTTTTTAATCCCCTCATATGTAAAACCGTAGAATTGAAAGAGGGTGTCCTATCTTACTCAAGCATGCATCTCTATCTAATGTGTGCACGTGCACAAGCCTGACACGGTTTACCAATGGTCTTACATGTGCAATTCCAAGTTGTTGAAAGCTTCAAAACAAGGTGTTTCAAATACGCACAGAGACAGGTGATGCAGATATATTTTAGCTTCCACTTAAATGAAAGTAAAGGTGAGATGATTAAATGTTATGTTGTACAGGAATGCTCCTAACTACAAAAAATCAGCTGACTGGAAACACGGTTTATTTTTGTTTTCCTGTAAGTGGCTTCTTCCTTGTGGGACCTACAGTACAATGACCGGTGGAACTGTGGAAATTCCAGTTGGTTGGATTTCTATTATAAACACATACCCACTGCAGAACAGGTTCACTTCATGTTCATACAGGTATATTGTCCTAAATAACTACCTGGCAATTACAAAATTACTTTCCTTTGACCAGGTAAACATGACAGCAGAAGCAGTAGCAGCAGATTTGTCTTTATCTATTTCCTGGTCAAATTAGCTGTACGGTTGCAAAGCACAACTTAAGTTTTATATTGAATATAACAGTTAATTTTATAGGATTTTCTCATCTTTCATTATCACATGTGCACAAACAAAACTTGTGGCAACAGCTACCAAACCGACAAACCTCTGTGGTCAGTAGCTAGAACAGAGTTATGAAACTATACCAGTCTACTTCCCCATTCAAGTGTAACCTGGAAAACTGATACTGTTGTGTTATGTACAGTAAAGAGCATGCTAGTGCTGCAAAAGGTTTTAAAAATGGTGTTTTCAAGTCATGTATTCCGCTCTGTGCGATCCTTCTCAATCAACATCTATGATGATAGTATGCGTAATACACTCAGCAGGTCAATTATCTCATCAGGTCTGACTAATACTCCTGGAAATAACATTTCTTTCTAATGGAATGCCAGAATTTCCATTCTTGCAGACATCCACCTTCAGGCTGTGGTCAGTGAAAGGCGCAACATAGCCTACGTGGGATATTATTCAGATAAATATATCAGCTGCTATTATGTGATATCTTGAAATACGGTTTCGCTGTAATATCTTGGTTTAGTTAATGATTAGCTGCTGTATTGAATTTGTTTTATGACAGAATGTCTCTCTTCACTTTTGCAGTCAGAAGGAAACAAAGACGAGACAAACATTGGAGGAATTACTACTGAGGTGTAGTGGAACGAGGGCACACATTCCCCTGCGTCAAAACAAACGGAATTCCTTACTGGTGACCTGTTTTAGAAGTGAGTCAGGGGTACGGCAGGCACTGTGGCGTCGTTGAAGAAGCAGCTCAGATGTGTTTATCAGCAACAATGACAGCAGCCTATTCAGATGCTCACTCACTGGCATGAAGGAAGTGCTGTACTGTGCACGTGTTTATGAAGTAGGATTCATTTGAAATGCCTCATGCATAAGGCTTTCCAGCACAGCTTAACCTTCTTCAGAGATGCATAGAGTGGATGTCTTGGTTGTCTGGGCCTTGTTTACTGTCTTTTGTACTGAAACTCTTCAAAAACTATATATATCTTTACATTTTAATCTTTTTTTTCTTATATATACATATAAAAACAGTATGTCACATCTTATATGCGATGCTTCATGTTTCCAAGAAACGGGAGAAATGAGTCATTACATGTAAAGAAGAGAAGATCTGTTTGCTGCTTTTGCATTTATTTGTATTTACTTACATATCAATAAAAATAAGGAATGTCATCCAGACAGTCATCTCTATGAGCAGGGGGAAAAAAGCCAAATTAAGAAACACAACAACCGCTTAAAAGTTTAGACTATGAAGATTTTCTGACACTGAGCAGTGGGAAGCACTGGCATCAAAGTAAAGACCCGTATCTTTACATTTTAATCTTCCCCTTGTGCTACTGTTGGCCAAAGAGGAGAGGGAGAAAGCATGTTAAGAGGCAGCGAGAGAGAAGGAAAGGCAAGAGTGTGGAAGTGAGTTTAATTACTTATGGAGTTAACCATCCAAAGCAAAGGACAATGCACAAGAGAAGTGCAGGAGAGAGTGCAAGCAAGGTGGAGTGAGTGTAAATGAGTGTCAGGGCTGAGGATTGGCTCAGGATAAGTGTCAGCAGCAATAGTATGAAAGTTTACAAGACGATGATGTAGACAGCAGCACTGATAAAAAGAAGGCTGAGCTGGAAGTGGCAGAGCTGAAGATGGGCGTAACCAGGATGGAGAGGATTAAAAATGAGTAGATCAGACTGACAGCTTAGGTTGGGCCTTTTGGAGACAAAGAGAGGCGAGGCTCAGATGGTTTGGACATGTGCGCTGGAGAGATGGTAGATATACTGGACAAAAGATCACCATGGTGAAAATTCATGGCATTCCAATCACAATAGTTGATGATCACAGGGCTATGGTGGGCCCACTCAGTGCCCTGCTGTCTCTACACGTCATAGCCCTCTGCAGTTCCTCCTCCACACCGACAGGGGTCAGGGCCGCCGGGAGGGCGCCGTTATCCTTCGCCAGCATCCTGTGGTGATGCTGCTGAGTAAAGAGGAGGTGGCTTTTCCTGCTAAAGTGAACACATCGGCTATTGAGGAAAAGTCGAAGACCTGTGATCTAAAGGCGACTAGCCTGAAAGAAAACAGTATCTCATTTTTTAGTCATTTTTCACCTGGCGGACCCACGGGGCTTCATGGTGTGTCACAGCGGGGACGCTTGAGTCTGTCGGCGTGTGTGCTACGCCGGGTGTCGGCCACGGAGTGCAGGGAAAATGCCTTCTTTCTCACGGAGGTAATATTTTTTCAGACAGAAGTGTAGCTAACTGGGAAAATGTGTCACGCTGAAGATGAGTTTGAGGTATGGGCTCATTCAGCTCACGGTGAACCTTTCTGTGATGCAGCCTTACGGGTGCAGAATTTTGAAGCTGTAAGCAGCCTACGGAACTGCTATTAGCTTACACTAATTTAGCAACTAACGGTCCGACCTAAACACCCTTTCGTTTGCCAGCCTTTACCAAAAATAGGTTAATTTAGTTTTATAGCGAGTGAGAGAGAGAGTCCGCTTTTTCTGTACAGTCTACGGCTGTTTGATAGTGGGCGTGTCTGTCTGCAGGCAAATATGTTGAAATATGTTTCATATCCAAGTCAATTTACTGCAACTAACCCACGAGTTATCGAACAGTGTGCATTCATTAAACGTTCATTAATAAATGGTTCCAACACCTATGGAAAAATACCTAATACTGGTACAAGTATTGGTGTTTTTCCACTCTACACTTTCTACATCTACCCCACCAGCCTTTTTTTTTTAGCAACTTGGGAGAAACAGTTGCGTTATTGTAATGAAGACCTGTTGCTCCAGTTTTAGTGGTGCATATATGTGCACACGTCAATCTAAACAAGTGCTCATTTTCTCTGTTTGTGTGTCTATGGCGTAGCAGCATGTAGGATGGCTTGTCTGGTGCAGTGCATTCCTTCATGTAATAAGCTTCTTGTTCAGGGCCCAGGTCTCCCTGCAGTAGGCTATTGGCTGACCAGGGCGCTGCAGAGTCCCAACACAAAGAGGCTCTGTGTTAGCCGGGCTCACAGGCCCCCACAGGAGGAGGCCCTGCCTCACTCCAAATGGGATACATCTCAGTGCTGTTGTCGGCAAGGAACACACCTTTTCACAGGAAGCCTGAGTTTCACCACAGGTGTCCTTTAGTCATTAGTAACACTTAAGCTGTTTGTGGGAATGGGTGATGAAGCACATCTGATGTCGTCACGGCTCAGTTAACAAGTTGGTTGTTTTAACTGATTCTATCAGCTCATTTCATCATCCAGTGCTCTCATGCTGTAGCCACAACCAGACTACACTATGCTTGATGCTTTATTATTATGTTATTAGCTTGGAAAAAAATTTTAAAGTGGGATTTCTGGCTCTGGAGGAGGTTTTCTGAAAAAACTGCCCTATTTTATTTTTTAAAATGTTTTAACATGCTACAAACTGCGTTTAAAAGATAGCAAGTTAAGTTTATAACTATTTTCAAGAGAAAGCTGCTTTTTTAAAGGATGCTACAGCGTTAAATGCACAGAGAGTGGTAAGTTGCCCCATAGTTTTGGAGCTCAGGTCTGGAAGGAAGGCAGAATCCCCCTTAGTTTCAGAGAAAGGGAGATATTTGAGGACTTGATAACCCAGTTTGGAGAATAAGGGTGTAGTGGTTCCATCATATAGGTGGATCTGTAAATAGACAGATCCACCTACAGACAGACAGATCAGTGAAAGATAATTAATTAAAGATATTGTGAAGATGCATAATGTGATGGTGTTTTCTTCTACAGTATTGGTCAGTTTAATCAAACCTTCACCCAAACTGTGCTCGGGGACAAGGTCACATATGTCATTTTACAGGCATGTTTTCATTTTTGCTAAGAATCGCTACTCCGTGTAGAGGATTGAATAGATTTTAATGAAAGTGCGTGAAAATTGAATAACCATTGCAATGCTCACAAATTAGCTTTAATTTTAGATGCTTAAATTAGCAGACATAAACAACATTTGTGTATTGTTCATTTAATATTTATCATCAGCCTTGTTAAAATATAAAGTAATGTAAACTGTCTTGTTTATGTGTATAAGCTGTAATCACCAGCAGACTCTCATTGATATTGTTTCTGTTATGTAGCCTGATTGGTAGTTTTGTGTCACCCTGTAGGATTTGGCCTGCACTCGTGTTGCTCCTGTTCCCTTCCGCTGTGACTGCAGAAGAGCCTTCGCTGCTGGATGGCTGGCACGATGTCTGGCTCTTCCGCTTTCTCGTCAACATGCTGGGATACTCAACCATTATCATCCCTGGCTACCTCCTCATTAGCTATTTCAAGCGCACCAATTATGCAGAAACAGGTTCGGGTTTTGAGAGAATTTTACTGTCTTATTTTTCAATGCACGAAAGCTGCTGATCTAAAACTCGTTGGGCTTTTGTCTTTCTCACGTTTATTTAGGGAGTGGGTTTTGCTTTCCTCTCATAAAGACCTGCGTGTTTGGAAACGAGGCCAAGACCAGCTTGTTGGATGACACGTCTGCAGCAAGCAGGAATGAGGCTGATTCGGGTTCAACACTCAAACAGGCGTTAAAGTTAATCTTTTGCGCTGCCGGACTTCAGGTATCCTCCCCCAAAACCTTCAGTCATTAATTGCATATGCTAATGCTACCACATTATGTCCTATTTCTGAGGACCCAATGTTTGGAGGTTGAAGTATGCCACTGTTTGTCGATACTGTATTTAGAGCAACATCCAGCACAATGCAGTACAGCAATAAAGGTACTGATCCATGCAGATAAATTAGTTTTTTACAAGATTTGTTCAAGGAGTGAAGGTTGTATAATTCATTTTTTTTAAAAAGGCGGCATGATGGTAACGTCGTCACAGACCAGTCGTACTAGATACTTTGTTCTCTGCCTTCATTGATAACAGAGCTCACTACAGGCAAACCGGACATCCTCAAATTAAAGCAGATCGCAAACACGCCACACCTGCTGGACCATAAATTTCACTTGTGTTGAATTAGACTGGTGACCGGGGATGGCTGCTTAGGGTGTGCCCGCCTCTCACCCAGTGATGGCTCAGATAGGCTCTCCTCTTTGTAAGCCCACTCCAGTATTGTCTGAGTGACTTTAAAACAACACTGGAGTGGCTTTGGGATAACTCTTGAGTGGCACAGTTGAACCCCCTTCTCAAACAGAAACATACATCGCTGGTGAGATCTCAAATTTCTGACACTCATCTTCCATTGTGATAGAGCTTTAGATACTCTGCAGTCAAGAATGGCAAAACATTTCCAAAAACGAGGTGTACAAAACTTCAAAGCTTCAGCTTTACTCAGTAAAGCCTGAATACTTCCGCTTTCCTTTCAATATACAGGCAGTGAGTTTAAAATAGGGGAGATGATGGATTTAATTCAGCCATTGACAGTAACACGGTTAAATGTAAAAAGAGTAAAGGGTTTGAGTAGTAGTAGTGTGATTCCTGCTTTAATACTACAGTGGCAGAAACTGGGGTCAGAATTCACACCACCTGAAATAACTCTTTTAACGCTCTTATTTGATAAAGCGGTTTAACTCAGTGTTAAGAATAAACTTCTTTTCTTATTTTAGGTTTCATATTTGACATGGGGAGTCCTCCAGGAGAGGGTGATGACTCGTTCTTACGGAGCCGCAACTACAGATCAGGAGGGAGAGAAATTTAAGGACTCGCAGTTCTTGGTCTTCATGAACCGTATCCTTGCTCTGACTGTGTCAGGCATCTGGTGCGTCATGTTCAAGCAGCCTCGCCATGGAGCACCCATGTACAAGTACTCCTTCGCCTCGCTCTCCAACATCCTGAGCAGTTGGTGCCAGTACGAGGCCCTCAAGTTCATCAGTTTCCCCACTCAAGTCCTGGCCAAGGCCTCCAAAGTCATTCCTGTCATGCTCATGGGCAAGATCGTGTCCCATAAAAGCTACGAATACTGGGAGTACTTCACTGCTGTGCTGATCTCGGTCGGCGTCAGCATGTTTTTGCTCTCAAGCACAACCGACAAACATCCATCCACCGTCACCACTTTCAGCGGGGTCATCATCCTCATCGGCTACATCGTCTTCGACAGCTTTACCTCCAACTGGCAGGACAACCTGTTCAAGTACAAAATGTCATCAGTGCAGATGATGTTCGGAGTCAACCTGTTCTCCTGCCTCTTCACAGTCGGGTCGCTGCTGGAGCAGGGTGCCTTCTTTGAGTCGTTGGGTTTCATGACCCGCCACTCCGAGTTTGCCTTTCATGCCGTGCTGCTGTCCGTGTGCTCGGCATGCGGTCAGCTCTTCATCTTTTACACTATCAGCCAGTTCGGTGCTGCCGTCTTCACCATCATTATGACCTTACGGCAGGCTTTCGCCATTCTTCTCTCGTGTTTCCTTTACGGTCACACTGTTACCTTAGTAGGTGGCTTTGGTGTCGTTGTAGTGTTCCTGGCACTTTTCCTACGGGTGTATGCACGTAGCCGTATGAAGTCAGGTCGGCGGGGAGCGCAGCCGCTTGCACAGAAGGTGTAGCGCTCCAAAGTCGCACCAAACTGGGAACTAAGACCACGTTTTCTGTGGTGCTATTTGTCTATTTGTGTGCATCTTTCTTTCTTTTATTAATTTTTTTTTTACCGTTCAGTTCTTTTTCATTTTATTTTTATTAGCAATGGTACAGAAAGGGATTCTGCAGTTTTTACTCTTACACCAAGGTACCCCCAAGGGGTTCATGTGATTCGTTAGGTCAGAGAAGTTTTGAGTGCCTGCAAACTGCCTCTTCAGCTCTTTGTTATCTTTTTTTTTTTCTTAAACCTCCATACGTTGCCCATGCATCCAGTTTAGGGTTTCTATGACCATGGAAAATGTACGAGTTTAATAGCTAGCCATTATTTACCAAGCGTTACTGATATTGTCCCTTATTTAACTTTATCCAGGCTAATGGCACCATTTGTTGGGTTATCCTTCAGTCGCAGCAGCCAGATGTTTATCTATCAACCTATTGTGTTGGAGAGCAGGGGTCTTTATGTGGCTTAAGATGGTGTCAAAACATGTTGCATACATTTTAGTTTAATTTAAAATATATTAACATGTCACATAGGCTAGCATCTGTTACGGTTCAGGTAAACAAAATTCTGGGTCATAATGAAAGAATCGGATGCTGCTGTGGGTTGTGTTAGAATTTTTTTCCCACACTATGTTTTACTTAATGTTTTGAACTTTGGGCAAAAAAAAATTTGTATATATATATATAGATATATATATATATATCTATATATATATATCTATATATATATATCTATATATATATATATCTTAAATCAGTTTTTTCAAGCCAACTTGTCAGTTGTGTACTTTTGTAAAAGGACTGCTTTGATGTGAATGTTTGGGGAACACTGAATGGATGATTCTGATGCCTCATTGCTGTCACAAATGATGTGAAGATACTGTAGACCCAGGGGTCAGTTTGCAGAACGGAGTGCATACAAGGGAAATGCAATGTAACTGGTACCTTGTTTTTATCATTCTACTATTTCCTCTGATAACTGGATTAATATTAAAATAACTTAATACTATCAAGTGTTTTGCAGTGATGTTTACATTGTTTTTATTTAACCAGAGGAGACTGAAAAGAAGGTAGTAACATCTGGAGAAATCGAACCAGCCATGTCGCCAAAGAGTTATTGGACGTCACCTATCATTTTTCCTGTTAGGCCTCAGCCCGACATTCAATGACATTGACCACAATCTTAGAACCTGGTATTTACAGGGAGTTCATTGCAATGGTTTGAATCATTTTTTATCTAATACACTCTATTTTTTGTGTAAATGAGCAATTTCTTTGAAGCTATCGTTTTTATCAAATTGGGTAAAACCAGGTGAAAAATACAAAAAGAAACTAAATGGAATTATACCTTTTTTAATCAAATACAATGCACGCAAAGAAACACTTTGCATGCATTGTATTTTTCGGACCATGAGGTGCACCGGATTATAAGGTGCACTGTCGATGGATGGGAATGTTTTCATACATAAGGCGCATTAAGCGAAACGAAACAGTCAGATAAGTCAAACTTTACTCAACTCATTTTTTTATGCTTTCTCCTCTTCCGTACCATTGATTCATTAATGTTGAATTCTCTTGCAGCTGCTCTATTCCTCTGTTGTTGCAGTATATTAATGACTAATCTCGTATTGTGGATGGATTAATTCATTTGTTCTCATGACTCAAGTTTGGTCCATTTACAGCTTCCTGCGTTGTGGTTGCATTTATCCCTAACCATCAGAAACCCTCACGTTAACTTTTTTTGAGTGGAAAAAGTAAGCGTTCATCCTCCAGCTTCACTGTGTGTTTATGCTAACATAGCTGTGTCGCTAGTGATATCATAGCAAATCATTATATACCAGCTAGTCCAACTTCAGTAACCCTACAACAGTCACTGCTGTTTAGTTTTCTGTCTTCATTTATGTTGGAAGTGATAGCAGAGCTGTAAGTTTAAATTTTTTCAGAAATCTGTCAGAACATGCTATATCATGCTTAGGTAACTAGCGAGCTAACTTCCTGCTAACTTCTAACTCATTCAAATTTAATAAATCCTGTTTTCATGGATGCTTGGATGTTAAACTTAATTGTTACACCTGGTAAAGCAGCAACGCTGATCATTTCATTAAAGATGAAAGAATTTAGACTGTTTTTAACTCTCAGTGATCCTGCAGTGTAGGGCAGTGCAATATGGCCAAAAATATTTATCACAATATATATTTGAAAATTTGCGATAACGATATAACTGACGATATAATTGACATGAGACAAAATACTTTACATCTCCACAACTTTATTAGTGCAAAAAAAAAAACCCATCAATGTATTTTTACTTAAACAAGCAGCTGTTTTTTATGTGCATTGAAGCTATATAAAAATTTAACAGCGCAAATGCTAATTCCTCGCTCACAGTTTAACCAAAAGGCATTTCCAGTGGAAATTGGCCAACATATCCTGAGCATAACCATGTATAATTTCCACAAAACTTAAAAAGAGGTTATACACACACAATGCGGCAATCCATCCTACCTTTGTGAATGTGACCTACAAGCATACTTTAACAGCTAAAATTAAGTGGCAAATCGTCCTACCTTTTTTAATAAGAGCTAGAAACATACTCTGATGGGTAAAATGAAGTACCAAACCATGCTACCTTTGTGAATGTTACCTACAAGCATACTTTAACAGGTAAAATTAAGTGGCAAATCGTCCTGGCTTTATGAATATGAGCTACAAGCATACTCTGATGGACAAAGTTAAGTGGAAAACGGTCATACCTACTTACATTTGTGCTGGAATTACTCTGTGACAGCAGAAATGTGCATAAACTACTTACGGTAGGATGTTTTGCCAAAGTAGGATGGTTTGTCAGAACACCGTGTACCACATAAAATCAGTTTGGTAATAACGGCGGCAAGCTTGCATGCTCTACCAAAAAATGTGCTTTGGTGTGTATCTGACGGAAGAAAGACAAACCAGTTCCACACCACTGAAGTTGCACCATTTTTACAAACCAATTCTAGTTCAGCTTTAAACAATCCGCTTTTGCCCTTCTCATTCTCCGTCGCCGCCCTGCTTTTTCCGCCATGTGCGTATAAAAACAAGGGCACTGCGCATGCACGTTTTACCCATATTCTATCGCGATATTTCATTTTCTTATTATTGCCTAACATTATACCGGTATTACCGTGAACGGTATGATATGGCCAAGCCCTACTGCAGTGTTCATTTGACTTTGGGACCTGAAGCAGGCATAGTTTTGGACCCAGATCACTCTGCGAGGCTCCTGACTAATGATCGGTGCGGCTTTGTACTTTACCAAAGTGGTACTAAAACATTTTTGACAGATTTGTGAGCGCTGTGTACCACATAAAATCGGTTCGAGGTCAGTAAGCACAACCAGAATTCATACATAAGGCGCACTGTCGATTTTTGAGAAAACTAAAGGATTTTAAGTGTGCCTTATGGTCCTTCTTCTGTGATGTGATTTGTAAATTCCAACAGTGTGCCACATGAATGAAGCCTGTTTTATGCATTTCTGCATGAATACACCTGTGCATCCTTGATTATAGTTAATTTAGCAAATTGCTTCTCGCTTGTAGTTGCATTTCAGGAATGAAGACCTCCTTCATTGTAGTATACTGAGATTTGTTACAGGATCACGAGCAGGAAGAAACTTTACTCTACTTTTCCTGTAATCTTGCTCATAATGAGTCAATCACCAATGGCCCACTGGCCCAATGGCCCACTGGTGATTGACTGGTGGAAATATTAAGCAGACTGTCTTAAGGTTAGTCTATGATAAAATTGGTGTCACGTTTTGTATGAGTGGTATTTGATTTACTGACTTTTTCTGAACATGTATGAAAAGTTCAATGTGGTTATAAAGCACACTTGGCAGGTCTGAATCTGGTGATATTATTTCAGTAATCTTATGTTGCTACTAAGTTCAGTCTGAGTCACATACAACACACTTTCAGGAGGTGTGAGGTCCCAAGATGGTGAAATCAAAGTACAGTTTTACTCTCTTCTCTTTCACAACCAATAACTAGAATCTTGGTTTTGTCTTGTGTCCCTTGGAGGTTACTTTGGGCCATCTGTTCATGTCAGAGATACAGATTTCAAAGGAGTAAATTTGGCTTTGGTGAATAGGATTTACATCTGTGTAAAGGTGGGTGTCATCTGCAAAAAAAGCTGATAATCGATTTTCATGAAGCGAATGTATATTTCTGTATTGGCAGCGATAGCAGCAGCAGCACAGAGCTGAGGCTGCTGTGCTTCAAAGCTTTAGGGGCCTGAGATTTTACCATAACTGCAAGTTGTTCGGTTCAAATCATTTGATTCTCTTTCCGAAATGCCACGGCTCCCGTGCCCCTTCCACCCTCTCCTGTCTCATCAAGCGGCAAGACAGCAAATATAATTTTCGAAATACGTTTGAGGTACTCTTTGCGCTTGTCACTGATTCATTAATCAGTCCACTATTATGATTCACTAAACATCAAAACGAATACTGGGTTTGACTGTGAAGTGCCAGAAAACATTTCCCCCTGGTTTATCAATCTCAAAGCGGCTCAATTGGGGAATTTCCCTACACCTCTCGTTTTCACAAGTCCTACACCCCATCTGGGTTGTAGAAGTGCGTCACCGCGTCAGTCTTATCACTCTTCTTTTCAGTGAGAGAGATTTAAAAAGAAAAAAACAAACGAGAGGTGGGGTATAATAGGAGCTGCAGACAGATTGACCTTTGGTTTCGGCCCCCACTGGACCAGTCACTGTGAGCTCTCGCTCTGACTGCAGGGATGACACATTCCGAGTGTTTTTTTATTCCTTTATTAAAAGAACATTTGACTGTTTCCATTACTTGGGAGCTTCCCGAAACAATATTTGCCTTCCACAGAAGCTGCACTACTGTGCAAAAGTCTTGAACCACCCTAGTTTCTTTCTATTTTGAATATGGACAATGAAACATGCAAGCTTACATATGAATACAATATATAGGATAGAAAACGCTGTTTCTTTTTTAGCGGTAACACTGCAGCACCAGAGAAATGTGAAATGAATAAAGATCAGTTACAAAGCATGCCTCAGAAATCAGCAGTTTCAGAGATAAAATGTGCTATTTCTTCTGGATTTTGATACATGAAATGATAATATGATATTGATAATACAATCATATGGTAATATACACCTAAAGAAAATATATTTACTGCTTTTATTTAGAGCCCAGCTTGCGAGGCCAAGGGAAGATTCTGTGGGGATGTTGTCACATGGATAAATGTCAGTTCCATTAATAACCTTGAATATTGTGACACAGATGCAGTAATGTGCAAAAGGTCTTGAGCCACCACTTCAGTTTTGTTTTAAATATAGTGCTAAGAAAATGGGAAATGGGTGTTGCAATTTACTGAAGCATCCGCAACCATACACCATATAAGCTTGAAAGTCAATATTTGGTATGATTACCTTTAATCCCAACATAGCCTGAACTCTCTTAGGCAAATTGTCTTCTGATTTCTTTAAGTAGTCATCAGGAACAGTTCTCCAGGCTTCTTGGAGAACATTCAAAGCTCTTCCTTGGATCCTGGCAGCCTTTTGTTATTTTCTTTGTCAAAATAATCCAGCACTGGCTCAATAATGTTGATGTCCGAGCTCTGGGGAGGCCAGTCCATGACTGATAGTCCAGTTCAATTTTACTGAATTGGCAGTGTGTCTGAGGTCATTGTCCTGCTGAAAAATAAAGCAGAAGCAGCTGCCGATCAGATCATTTCCATATAAATGGTGGATCGAAATCTGACAGTAGTTTTTCCGTGTTCATACTTTCATCAGTTTTGTATGTGATGTATGTGAAATGTAGGCCCAACCCATGACAGACCTGCCACCATGTTTTACAGATAGCTGTAGATACTCACTGTTGTTCCTCTCGCCTGACCTCCTTCATTCATTTTGACAAAACAATTTGACCCAGAAATTTAAAGTCTGGATTCACCACTCGATAAGACCTTTTGATACTGATTTACAGTCCAGTTCTTATGTAATGTGGCATACATCAGGGTTTCTCCCTGTTTCATTTCCTTAAGAATGATGTCTTGACAATCACCCTTCTACTGACACATTTCTGGCTTCAGTGAACAGCAGACGGCTGAGATGCATCTCTCAGGTCCTGTATCAGGTTTTTGCTGGATTTTTTTCTATTTCTTAAGATCATTACTTTCAGATACTGTTCATCTGATGTACTTAGTTTTTTAGGCCTGTAACCTCTTCTGCCCTCCACTAATTCAGCTTCCTCAAATTTTGTAAGGACACAGTGCACACAATGGCGAGACACTCTCAAGCCTCTATTAGAGAGGCTAATAACTCTTTGGGAATCACCTTGTTGCTGCAAAAATACTATACTGTTGCACCAACACTGTGTTATGTTTGACATTTTTCATAGATTCAGATAAAGAACTAGTAAAAAATAAATAAATAAAAGGGAAAATAAGAAGCCATTTGTCGTGTGTAGATGCATCACTGATTCATTCTCTTATGGATTTTTTATGCTTGGATGATTCATAGGTCATTTCAACAGCATATTATGAAAATGAAAAATATTACATGTAGTATATATTAATATGCTTTTTTTTTTTTAAACTTTGTCTTTTTTTCTTTTATTTTGTAGGAACTGAGCTTTTTTTGAGTTGGCTTTCCACCAAGTCTGAAATGCCGTGTCCAGTTTCAAATACTAAACTTTCTCTACTTACCTTTTGACCTCTGCTCTGACGTTATGTTTGAATCCTAGTACTCGGAAATCCAGATAAAACCTAGATAGGAAATATATATATTACCACAAGTAATATTTTTCATTTTCATAATATGCTGCTGAAAGTTCTGTGACTCATGGAACTTTCACCAATGAAATTCACTTAACCTTAACCTGGATTTCCTCTCTTGGTACATGTAGCTATGATGAAACCAACATACAGTACTGTACAAAAGTATCAAACCACCCTTATTTCCTTACTCTTTTTGCTTCCAAGGAGCCAGACGTTCTTGTCCTTTTTAAAGTGGTCTTAAGAAATAGCACTCCAGGGATTCTGAAGGTATTTTAAAGTTTGGGAGTTTTCTTTTTATGACATTCACTCGTGGACTTGCCAAGACCTGAGATCTGGCCCTTCAGCTAATCTAGTGACTGTTCACCAAAGCTTTGTCTGAAATGGGTCAGTGGAAAGGCAATTGTCAAGAAGCCATTCTTAAGGGAAAGAAAACAGGGAGAAAAGGCTGGGGTATGTTAATTACACAAGAATCAGTAGCAAAAAGGTTTTATGGATTGATATGAATGCAGGAGATCAGAAGAGAGGTACAACAGTGAGTGTCTACAGTCATCTGTAAAACACGCTGGAGGCTCTGTCATGGTTTGGAGCTGCATTTCAGCCAGTGGTGTTGCACATCTTCTCAAAACTGATAGAACCAACAACGCAGAGAAGTACAGTCCTGTCAAGCATCTGATTGGCAGTGGCTTTATTTTTCAGTTGATCCCAAACACAGTACCAATGCAGTAAACTCATATCTGGATAGATAAACACACAATGGAACAGCATCAGTCATGGATTGGCCTCCCCATAGACGTAGCACAAATTTTCATGTAATTAAAGCATTAAAGCAGTGCGGGATTCTCTCGACACAGAGCAAAAGGACGCCAATATCCAAAGATGTTAGAGTGTCCATCAAGAAGCCTGAACCAATTCTGACGACTATGTAAAGAAATTATAAGAAAGTTTAGTCAAGAGAGTTCAAGCTGTGTTGGAGAATAAAGGCCTGAATTTTCACAAATGCTTGCACATCTTTCAATAAATCGCTGCATATATTTCCCATTTTACTCCATGTGGTCACAAGAGCTTCATGTGGCCTGTCAGGCTGAGGTTGAGGTGGGGTGGTAATAACTCTGCTATGTTTTCTAGTATACTATTTCAAATTAATTCTTTAAACTGTTAGATTAAAAAAACAGTGACAATATTATCATATGAAGCAATCATAAACAGATGAGAAGGCTGATATTACAATTAATAATTAACCCTCATTTAAACAGTGTACACAGGTGTAAAATGTAAAACACTGAATGGCTTTTTTATTCATTTTATACCACTGAAAACTGTGTGCACATGTGCACCTCACTTGATTTGCATTTCTCTGGCGCCACAGCGTTCCCCCTAAAAACTCCGTAACAATTTATACCAGATTTTATTTTAAACTGTCTCTCAGAGGTTTTCCCTGGGCTGTAGACAAACACAAACAGCTCGAGTGTGATTTGCCACCCTCTTACAGCTAGTCATAAAGGTTAACATTTAAACCGATGTTTGTGTTTTATTCTTCATGATAAACTGTTATCTGCTCATCTTGCTTCCTTCCTACTTAGTGTGGGTGTTTATCCTGTTCCTGTATAGTATTTACTAACTGCTGTCAATATGACAATTATAACACCTTGCCTTATGGGTGTAATAAAAATGTTTCAGATCATGAGTAGAAGTTATGATTTTTCTGACATTTAGTATTTCAAATGTCAAGGAAACGAAAATACGCCACGCTTAACACATGACACCAAGGTGATGTGGTCGCAGTAAGCATTGTAATGTCAAGCTAGATTTGCGGTGTATATGATAGGTATTGTTTACTCATACTAAAACTACACGTCCGTGGTGGTCTGTTATCAGTGGGCCACAAACACACAAACTCTCTCGTTTAGGTCATCATGACATAGGCAGAGCCACACAGAGAGAGGAGCATTTCGATTTCTTCTCAGGGTCCTCCAAAATTATCAAGAGCACTCCTTTGCAAGAACAAAATCCGTGTAGTCTGACGTATTTTAAACCAGTTTCTTGGCATTTCTGCGCTGGTATCGTGCACCAGAGCAAGCCAGACTGCATTGTGCAAAGGTCGCAAGATGCATTCGCAACTGTGACGCTGCTGCCAAACAGCAGGAACCCGTCCATTATTGCGCTCAGCATTTGTGGGCTGAGAACAGACTTGCACAAAGGAGTTATGTTTCCACAGGATGTCTTTTGTTGAAAAAAAGAAAAAAGACAAGTCAGATCAGAAGCACCTTTCAACTTTACAAGGGAAACCTATTCTGACTCTTGATTAACCTCACAAGGAAATTTCCATTAGTGCTGTCGTAAACAGATGCCACCGTATATTAGAACATCCCTTTGAGGTTACCTATTTGTCAGTCTAGATTCAGTTTATTGGGAAAAACAGTTATGCATCTATCCCTGTTTCCCCTTTTTCCTTCTAATTTAATCTGCCTTTCCTCTAAATAGAGGACAACCATCGTTTTTTAGTGTTTGAGTTCAAAATGTTTTTTTGTGCATGTAAAAAAAAGCTAATTCTTCAGCACAGGCAAGAATTAAACTTCATGTTGTCCAGCTAAAAGCATGTGGACTACCAACAGTTCATCACACGGAGGACTGAGAATGAGTAAAGGAATTTGATACATATAAGTAAATATCCACTTTATTAGGTACACCTGCATAGACATGCCAGTAATCAGTAATAATAGCAAGAATACTATAAAGTGCATGCATGTAGGCAAGTCTGTTTCACAATACTTTTCTTGTTGGCACCAAAGTTCATTCATGATAATATTTTGCATTATGGGGGCCAAACCCAGACCAGTAAACCTTTTTTTGGAACACCTGAGTGCCTGAAAACCGTCTCTTTTTAGCGCAAAGTACAAGTGCAATCTGAAAAACTAGTATTTTAATGATAAGCTGGGAAAGAACATTTTTTTTAAAAAAGGGTCCAATTTGAATAATATGCCTCAGCATTTTCACATTTAGTCAGCTTACTGATCCACAGTGGTCGTGTTTATTGTTTGCTGTAAAGGTGTGATGATTCAGACTTCTGGCTCAGATGAAATTAACAGTTCAGCCACTCTCATGCTGTGATCCATTCTGAAAGACTCATGTCACCGTGCTTACTGGTGCAAAATGCAGTGGAAAGTCCAGAAATGGGTTCTCCTCCTCCTCCTCCTGCTCTTCCTCCTCTGCAATTTTCACACTTTACATAACCATGCCGTAGGCCGCACTGAACCCTTTGGGAAGCAAGTTCAGACCCCTGGTGTGCATCCATGCCGCAGCAATAAAGTTTTTGATTATGCTCAGCGTCAGTGTTTGATGCATTAGCCTGCTGATGTAGTGGAATCTTTCTTAATAAACGAGAGAAGGAATATTAATTTACATTTGCTCACATGTTTAAATTTCAGGTATGGTTGTGCTTTCATAGTTTGAAAAGGGAGTACGCTCAGAAGGCAAGGGGGTTGAGGACATGTGGGGATATCGACGTCCTTGCCAGATAAACAAGATGAGATGGTCAGGGCTGTCTAGACCAGGGGTGTCAAACATAAGGACCGGGGGCCAGAATCAGCCCAGCAAAGACTCCAGTGGGGCCCACTGGATGGCTCTGCAGAAAAGGTTGAAAGAGAACATATATTTTGGACTTTTAATTGTACTTTCATAAGTTTTACAGCTTTTCCTCTTCTCCTTGGCCCTTCATGCTAGACCAAAGTAATTAAGTTATAGATTTCTGTAATTTTACTCATTTGCTTCTTAAAATTTAAGCCCAAGGAGTTGTGCTGAGAGATTTCTTCCTGTTAAAATAGCACTTTTTAATATAAAATATCTCAGGGATTAAATGTGTAGTTAAACTTCTGTACACTGGCAGAAAGTACAGTTTCACTGGTCCAGGCAAGTTTCAAGTTAAAATGTTCCACACATTTGATCAAAGCTTTAAGATCAGCTATATAAACACATAAAAAACAACTAACATTTATAGTGTTATTTGATTTACCTCATCTAACCCTTATCCTCTGATGAGTTTCCACAACATATTTATATACACGTGCTTCTGGGAGAGCAGAAAGAGTATCTAGAAATGATGAATAGGACCCTTTGTTGTATTCCTAATATTTAGGGAACTGGCTCATATGCCCCAGCTTAAAATGAGACTGAGTTTTTAGAATTGTGGTTTTTAAGCTGCCAAACAACCAAAGCTACAAACATCAGCCAGGAAAACATGACAAGGTATAGCAACGAGTGGTGTACCTTCCAAACCAACCTCAGGCATGTCTTTATCTACACCATACCACATGGAGAGAAAAAGACTTGCACTGCTGCTGTAAGGTGAGTAGGGTTTGCAAAGACACATCAAGGGAACACATAGTTCCCTAGCTGTGTCATAGGGATGGTCTTATCCAACCCTTAAAGATATTCAGATTTTAAAAACATACTGCTGTATTATAAGGTACTGTATCATTAACTACTGTTAGGGGTTTGAGTGGGGAGGGGAGGCTGTCTTTTAAAAGTTAAACATGTGATGTTTTTAAATCTACATTTACCACCAGCTCTTTGGGGGCAAATCATTTCTTTAATTTGCACTGCATGTTCAAAAACTTGCTTTGTAAGTCTACTTCTGCTGTAGACTCAGGAGAAGGCTGTAAAAGTAAATGCTGTAATGGTTATCTGTTGGCTCTTTGATACAGCTGGGATGGGCTCCAAATCCACACAATGCTCTTAAGTGGCTGAGAAACGTAGATGTGTTGATTATACGGTGATATTTACACTGATGTCCTTAAAAAAACAACTCATTTATTTGCTTTTACAGAAATGGACTGGTTCATTATGGTGTTACTGATAAGACAACGCAGGGTAGAGAATGGCACTGAGGGACACGGTCACCCCAAGCTTCACTCTATGGCTACACCCCTGATTAAAGGGGCTCACTGCTGTAGTAGCAACTTAATTTTCATGTTCAGTGTCCACATATTTATTGTAATATACTTTGCACACTCAGCTTTCCCTTACTGTCATGGCAAGTTTAACATGACCTTTACTAACCGTGCCTGACTGAAGCAGTTAGTCTCGCTGTCACTTTGTGCCGTATTTTTACATTTATTTACATAACGTTGTCAGTATTTGCACACACAGCACAAGTCTTAAGAAGGTGGTCAAGTCACAGAGATAAGAGGTGGCAAAGAAGCAGCGGAGTCAGTTTCTGAATGACAGAGCTCAAGTTTCCTCACTATCACTTTGACTGGAGCGAGTGTGAGTGAGTTAGTGTGTGAGGGGACAGACACCCACACGTCACTGTTTTACTGACAAGAGCAGAAAAAACTGCTGCCACCTACTCAAGCTTGTACAAAACACACGACTTCCAGGAAAGCTACACGCTCTACATTTCCCCCAAATGTTCAGCTGATACCGCCTCACGCTTTGAAGAAACACGTGCCTCCAGCACATGGCTGTCCCCTTTAATGCAACTATCTGCTTTTTTCAGTGCCGTTCTTTGTCAGATTAACAGGATTACTTTGCTTTTCTTTTTACTCCCTTCTCAGGCACAACTGCACTGTAATTTATGCAGCTGTATGAGAGGTCTTAAAGTAAGAGAAATTATGGATTTTAGTGTGGATTTACATTAAACTGACCAGATCATACATTAAAATGTGATGTAGTTGGCATTTTGATGCAGCTTTAAGTAAGCAAGGCGCAGGGCGGGACTACTCTTTACAATAGTAACACTTACAAAACCCATTCTTCTGTCTAAACCACTTGCATGCTGATGTTTGGAAATGGCTCTCACACTGTAGCATGTCCCCACCTAGTGGATACATTGAGCAACTGCCCCAGTAAGAATTTTTAAGTGTGCCAGGTCCAAGTATGTGTGAAAACAGTTAAAATTCCCTAAGGCATAAAAATACTACAAGACAAATAAGGACTCACATCTTTAATTTTTTTGCAAAACAAGACTTGGAATTACAGACGAGCCTGAACTCAGGCAAAGGAATCATACAGTCCTCTCTCCATGCAGTGTTGCACGTGAACAGCACTCCCCCCCCAAACCCTCCAGATGCGACTGTGGAATGTACTTGTGTTCACACATTTACCGCTCTGACATTTAAAACTCAGTGCAACAGGGTTCTCATTAAAACAAATGTGGCGTCACCATGAACTTCTACAGGAAAAATCAAGACAGCCTCTTAAAGAGCTCTTCAGTGTGATGTGCCACACTCAAGAGCACCAATATCGGTCCACCACACAACATTAATAGCTATTTTTTTTTTTTACAGTTTAAGGATGAACAGTTGGAAAGGGAGGATTATGTGTTGAAATCTGGGGTGCCATCTTGTTTAATCCACTTCTTCCATGCGTGAAGCATCGTCCTCAGCTTCGCCTTCTAGGGGAGGCATCTCATCTGGGACTGCTGTAGTGGTGGTCTCCTCTGCGGGAATGTCGTCATCGTCAATACCTGAGAGCAAAAAAAAGAAAGGAAAGAAAAGAGTTGTTCACCTAGATCGATACCCACTTCTAGAAAGTAAAGAGGATCTGGATCTGCAGCGTTTTCTTACCAAGACCAAGTTTGATCATTCTGTAGATGCGGTTGGAGTGAGTCTGTGGGTCGTCCAGGGAGAAGCCTGAGGACAGCAGTGCGGTTTCGAACAGCAGAATGACCAGGTCCTTCACAGCCTTGTCGTTCTTGTCAGCCTCAGCCTTCTGCCTCAGAGTCTCCATGATGGGGTGGTCAGGGTTGATCTCCAGGTGCTTCTTGGCCATCATGTAGCCCATGGTGGAGTTGTCCCTGAGTGCCTGGGCCTTCATGATCCTCTCCATGTTGGCAGTCCAGCCATAAGTACTTGTCACAATGCAGCAGGGGGATGACACCAGTCTGTTTGACACAGTCACCTGAAGGAGAAAGAAGACATTAAGATTTAAAGAGGCTCAGGTGACACGTCTGATAATTTAAGGAGACAAAGTCAAGTTAGTCAAGCATGTTAGAAATAATACCAGCACATTACAACTTTAAATCTAGTCTAGTTAGTTTCCCCAAATCCTTGCAAAAACGTAAGTACTAGATGCACATTACTGCAACAAGCACGAGTTTGACTGCATTCACTTTAGGGTTCAGATTTCAAACATGTACAGTGCCACATCTGGCAAAGAATGCAAATCATTCGCATCACACCAAGACTGCAGGAACTCACCACAGTAGAAGTTGGGACCAATTAGACTACCTGTTACCAAACAAAACCCTGTCAGCCACAGTTGTGAACTTTGAGACCCTAAACGCTAGAGCACAAAGGGAAGTTTGGGTTAATCTTAGTTGGGCTGTCATAGGATTACTGACCTTCTCCACTTTCTTGTCAAGGATCTCCTTCATGAGCTTGCAGAGGTTCTCAAATTTAGCCTTGTCATCCTCCATCTTTTTCTTCTCCTCCTCATCCTCTGGCAGCTCCAGACCCTCTTTGGTGACAGAGACCAGGGTCTTGCCATCAAACTCCTTCAACTGCTGGACACAGTACTCATCAATGGGCTCCGTCATGTACAAGACCTCAAAACCACGCTTACGAACACGTTCAACAAAGGCAGAGTTGGCCACCTGATCCTTACTCTCACCTACAAATGACAAAAAAAAAAAAAAAGCAATAAAGTTTGAATAAAACTGCATTTTTAAAACTTGTGTAAATGCAGCTCTCTCCTACCATTTCAGAAGCTACTTAAGGTTTATTTTACTCACCAGTAATGTAGTAGATGGATTTCTGGTTTTCCTTCATGCGGGTCACGTACTCCGAAAGGGAGGTAGTCTCGTCGCCGGACTGGGAGCTGTGGTAACGTAGCAGCTCAGACAGCTTCTTGCGGTTTTGCGAGTCCTCATGCACACCCAGCTACAAGTGAACAAATAAGATTTATCATCTTATCCAAAAACAACCTCATACACCAGTAGGTTAATGGATTCAAATAAAAAGTCAATCCCACCTGTGTATGGTCAGGTGAGATGGACTGCCAGCAATGTCAGAATTCTAGTCACACTGACATTGCACACTGCATGAATTCTGCTACAAAATAGTTTGTCACTTTAAGCTTTTAATTAACTTCATGTTTTCAGTCTACAGCATAAATGTGGGAAGTTCCTATTCCTAATGCAGATTTGACTGCATGGGATTACATAAATGCCAAAACAGCTATTCTACTGGGTTTTAAAGATCTGTTTATTACAAAAAACATCTACACTACTTTGAAGAACAAGAGGGCTTTACAAACCAGATTAAAGAATAAAGAGATAAACCTTTGAGGTCCATGAAGATGCACTGACATGAAATGAAGAGAATTTTAAGAGCCAACTTTCCTAAAGTCAAACAAAAAAAGAAAAGTAGCTAGAATATTATAAATACCTTGAGGTTCTTTGAGAAGGCTTCGTAGAACTTCTTGTAGTTTTCCTTATCCTCACCCAGTTCAGCAAAAAGCTCAAGACATTTCTTGACGATGTTTTTACGAATGACTTTCAGGATCTTGCTCTGCTGCAGCATTTCTCTGGAGATGTTCAGGGGCAGGTCCTCAGAGTCCACAACACCACGGATGAAGTCTGGAATGGCATACAAATGCTACACTAAGCCTTTGCCTTTAAGCAATCCTTTACTGTGTGCTAAGCTGTAAATTAAAGTACTTTCAGACTAAAGGTAAAAAGCAAGTCATCTTACTCAGATACTCAGGGATGAGCTCTTCACAGTTGTCCATGATGAAGACTCTCCTGACGTAGAGCTTGATGTTATTCTTCTTTTTCTTGTTCTCAAAGAGGTCAAAAGGTGCACGGCGGGGGATAAAGAGCAAGGCACGGAACTCCAGCTGGCCTTCCACTGAGAAGTGCTGTAGAGAAAAATGACTCAGTTTAGCTTTATTTGTTGTTTATGACTAGATTAAAAACCCAGTAGGCCATGTTCAGGTTAACCTGCTTACCTTAACAGCGAGGTGATCCTCCCAGTCGTTGGTCAGACTCTTGTAGAACTCGCCGTACTCTTCGTTTGTGATGTCATCAGGATTCCTGGTCCAGATGGGCTTTGTCTTGTTCAGCTCCTCCTGGTCGATGTACTTCTCCTTGATCTTCTTTTTCTTCTTCTTGTCCTTGTCTTTCGAGTCCTCCTCATCATCTGAGCCAACATCCTCAATCTTTGGCTTGTCCTCACCTTCCTCTTTCTCCTCCTTTTCTGCCTTTTCTTCCTCTGCCTCGTCGTCACTGACCTCCTTGTCACGCTCCTTCTCCACCTGCAGAGTCACATTACTTTGATTTTTACTTTGGTGTTCTTCAACGGTATTCTAACAACATCCTCTGTAAAAGTCACTTACAAAGAGGGTGATTGGGTAGCCAATGAACTGAGAGTGCTTCTTCACGATCTCCTTGACCCTCTTCTCCTCGATGTATTCTGTCTGATCATCCTTCAGGTACAGGATGATCTTTGTTCCACGGCCGATGGGCTCACCTGTGAACAGTTGTGATGCTTTTAGTACATTTTGTACTGAACAGTGACCATGGATTCAAGATTCAATTTTTTAGATACTTCAACTCCATATTTAAGCCTCTAAAGGACGATGCCAACTTTAACGCCAAGAATGAAAACAACCCTCTTAATATTTTAAAGCTACATTGTAACCTCAGACACATGAAAAAACACAACATCATAACATTAACAGTAAGAACTGCTTCCAATTAATGAGCAATCAGGGACATCCTTAGATGTAACCACAATATTTAAAAACGGGTTTAGTTCTGATATTGTAACATCAAGACACTTACTGTTGTCAACCTTGACTGTGAAGGAACCTCCAGCAGAGGACTCCCAGGCATACTGCTCATCATCATTGTGCTTTGTGATGACAACCACTTTCTCAGCAACAAGGTAGGCAGAGTAAAAACCCACACCAAACTGCCCAATCATGGAGATGTCAGCACCAGCCTAGAGAAACACAGTCAGTTCTAATGTTAGATTTCAGCTCAATTGTGAACATGGAAAATGCTGTCCTCTTATAAAGCGTCCCTACAGTTCCATGCTGCATTCCCTTCATACCTGCAGGGCCTCCATAAAGGCCTTGGTACCAGACTTTGCGATGGTACCCAGGTTGTTAATGAGGTCGGCTTTGGTCATACCGATTCCAGTATCGACCAAGGTCAGGGTGCGTTCAGCCTTATTGGGAACGATGTCAATTTTCAGATCCTTGCCACTGTCGAGCTTGGAGGGATCAGTCAGGCTTTCATAGCGGATTTTGTCCAGAGCCTGCAAATGTTTAAACAGGATTAAAACTAACATTCTTTGAAGCATTCAGAAACACAAAAAAATGGCTAAAAATAAATGCATTAGTGCCGAATGAAAGGCTCTGCTCCTGCTAACTTACATCAGAAGCGTTGGAAATCAACTCCCTGAGAAAGATCTCTTTGTTGGAATAAAAGGTGTTGATGATCAGCGACATCAGCTGAGCGATCTCAGCCTGGAAGGCAAAGGTCTCAGCCTCCTCTTCTTGGTGCATTTCTTCAGGCATCTGCATTAAAACAGTTTGTGTATGCTTTAATAAAATGGGTGGATTTCGATGGAAACAGGATGATAAAGCTAATTACGGGAAGACCGAGCCGGTCAAACTACATACATTCAACTACTTTCAGTTTCGTAAACTGTATCGTCGTTTGATCCTGTCAGAAGTCGGTTACATAATATGGATAACTGCCGTCATGTTGCGGAAGTGGCCGTTAACCAACATGGCGTCGAGCGACAGACAATGGACCCCGCAAACACGTGCTAAGGAAAAGCTACTGGTGAAAATAACGAAAAAAAGCTTATGCAATGCGGCAAAATAGGTTCCCCCAGAAGAGCAACTTAAAGCCTAGTATTAACGACGGCAAACGTGACTGTCATAAAACGGCTCTGCCACCAATTCGAATAAATAATAGCTAAAAACACCAGTCACTTAAGACGAGCATAAATCTGAAAGCATTGGCAACTTGGGACTAACTCGTGCGTTTTATAGAAACGCGAGAGCTACGTGAATACGGGGACTAAGCGAAATAGACGCAAGCCAGTTCACTTAATTCTTATAAACATTTAAAATGATTTAGTCTGTCAATGTCGACCAGTCGTACAATATATGAACAGATACAGCGCTGTCATGTTCGCCACACCTGCCTTGGTACTACACACGGCTGGGGCAGTGCGGCAGAGTGCAGCATTTACACTCGACGTCTACATGACAAGTGCAAACATTTCTTACTCCACAGTAATTAAAAACCAAAATTCTGACTACTACAGTGATAACTGTGATATGTTAGCTGTACCCGACTAGAGTTACTTAAGGTTACAACCGTAACTCGTGAGAATAGGAGCTGTATACTTCAATGACTGTTTAATAAAAGGTCAAATACCAAAGGCTAAAGCACGTAGCAACCGACAAGAAAACGCTCGTCTACATACCTTGTTAATTTCGTTGACTTTTCTTGAATAAAATGCAACCAAATCGCTATCCCTTACGCTGTCTGACGCAGAGAATTGGAAAGGGACCTCCTTTTAATAGACCGGTATCTTTATACACGTGCTTCACAGTGCAGTCGTATCCATCCGCGGTGCGCCATCTAGTAAGGAGAAGTGCATCAAGTGAATTACAGTTAATGTTTTAAGGCTACATTCACCATGTGATGAGTTTGAATGAAGACTTGAGGAAATAAATAACTAAATAAATAAATATGATATTATTAAGACATTTTAGCAGGTATTAATTCAGTGGATTGAAGTGCAATGTGTACTAAAGAAAACAAATCTCTGGAGATTTAAAGCCATTATATTAGGTATACAAACACAAGGGGACTTTTTCAAGATTAATTAGTAAAGTGAATTCAAAAACACTTTATACTACTTTATACTAATCTCCTGGAAAACACAGTATTACAGTTTTATTTCTGAGACAAGCGTATCATTGCTGCCATCTTGTGGCCGTTAAAACAAAAAACGAAAGTATTGTCAGAACCGATCTATTTTATACCAGTTTCCAGAGCTGCCGCGATATGCTATCAAGGCAGAATTTAAATTAGTCTAACAAATAAAGTCATTAAAACTCACAAGTATACTGTTAATTTCCCGAGAGACCAACAAATACTTTAGATCTTTTTAATGTGATGGAGGAATATTCAAAAACATGCAGGGTGTGCTTCGTTTCTTCTAGCACTTTCCATGAAAATCCCGCCTAAAGTGACGTCACGCGATGTCAGTCGCAGTCTTCACATAACAGCCGCTGTCTCGGAGAGGCACCGACAAAAAACAAAACAAAACGAACACACAAACAAAACAAAACAAACAAAACCAAAACGCTGCTTCTGCAATAAATAAATAATTAATCTTCAGATATTTATTCTGTCAGATGTCAAAATTATTATTTTATTCGTAAAAGACATTATGGAGGATCTCCTATGCACAAATATTAGACTACGTCTTTGGATTACATATTAATGTAATTAAATAAAAATAAAAATCTAAATTGACAGTGTCTTAAAATTTCCACAAAGTAGTACATACAAGTGCAGGTGTTATCTTATAGTATTGAAATCTATTTTTAACCCAGCAACATCGACAAACGCTCCCTAACCTTATGTTTCATTAACCTTCTAGACGACCTTTAGGAATGCTATCTAAATATTAATAATAATAAGAGTAGTGATTTTTCTTATTGATGTTAATATTATAATACTAGTATAAAACTATACTCTAATGCTAGTAATAATAGTAGTACAGTTATTGCCGCAGTAGATACAAGTATCGTTAGTAAACTCCGTCCAGTGGTCAAGTCTTGGTGTACAAAGCAAGCGCTCATGTAGTGTTGCTCGTAAAGCGCTTGCGTCAAATGGTTTTTTTTTTGAAGGCCCGACTAGCCAACGTGCTAATCCAACATTTGGAACGTTAGAGGAATTTTCATAATTAATAACCTTCTGAGAGTATTTTTATTCTTTTAAACACCACCTGATTAAAGGTATGTATACCTGGGCATGTGTAGATTTATCTTGAACTTTAACTTTGCCCGCTAATAGTTGAGTGTTGTTTGTTAAGTAACGCCAGGTTGCGCTAATATTAGCTTAGCCTAAGTCTATGCCGGGGACACTGGAGCGTGCTCGGTGCTAGCTTTAGCTAACTAAGCTGCTAGTTTTTTGGCCGCATAAACAGTGAACAAATTAACTCGTTGTAACACAATAACAATACGTGGCTCCTGGGACTTTATAATAGTCACCCTGCGAACGCCATCCCATTGAGCTAAGCTAAGTTTAAGTATTGTTTCTGCTGGACAGCAGAAGTCACCGACGGGTACTTCAAATTCATATGACTAGATACCAATAAACATCGTTGTGCTTTCTCACTTATCGTGTTGTTGGGTTAAACTAATCTTTTTACAAGTTTGGCTCTTTATTTTAATTTACATTGTTTAGAGGACTTGATTTAATTACACATCTGGTGCTGCTGATAACGGGTATCTTGGTTCCTTCTTCAGGTCGGTCCAGTTCACTTCCACAATGTCCTTCCCCCCTCATTTAAATCGGCCGCTGTTGCCACCTCCAGGCATCCCTCCTCAGTACACAGGCTTTCCCCCAGGTAAGCACCCTTCTGATTGGCGTTCACCTGTTTTGTTTCAGGTTTACCACAATGTCATTATTAACCTCCTAAGACCCGAACTCTTCCACGGCATGCATTTTTAATTTCTCTTTGATATTTGGGCTGATTGGGGCCCAATGAATGTAAAAACAAAGAATTACCAGATTTTTTTACCTTTGTTTTTGTTTTTATGAAAAATCAGAGCCACATATGAGGATATTTGTTTAAAATTTTGATAGAACAGTAGCAGTATAATGTCCTCGTAAGTGGATATCAGGCCCTTGTAGAGCAAAATTGAGTATTTTGGTCTAAATAACCCAAAATGTGATGTCCACATATGTGGACACCAGGTCCTAGGAGGTTAAGAGGCATATTCGCAACACCTAAGGTAGTTGAGATTCGCTACATTACTGAAAATATTTGAATCGTTTTACTAATCTGCAGTCATAGATCTTAAGTGAAAATGGTGTAATTGCTTGTTGCATGTTTTCTTTGGCTGTTTCAGGAGCCCCTATGATCCCAGTTCACATGGGTATCATGGCCCCCACACCTGCAGTAATGGTTTCTTCAGTACCAGTGCTCAGCAAGCCTGCAATCCCTAAGAGGGAAACCATTGCTGTGATTGCCAAAGACAGTGATGAGAACAGTGGCCCCACCACAACAGTGTTTGTGGGGAACATATCAGAAAAGGCTTCAGACATGTTGATCAGACAGCTGCTGGCGGTAAGAGGGGGAACACCCATTCTATTTGTAGAACTACACCAGCAAAAGCAGACACCCTCTTAAGTTGACAACTTTATTTTTTTCTTTCTAATTATATAGAAATGTGGAATTGTTTTGAGCTGGAAGAGAGTACAAGGAGCCTCTGGCAAGCTTCAAGGTAATTTTTATTATGTAGTCAGTATATGGGTATTAAAAGATGAAGAATATTTAAATACATGGCAAACCGTCAATTCAGTCTATAAATAAACATTTGATCATGCCCTTATGTCTATTTATATGTCAATATTTGTTCCAGCTTTTGGTTTCTGTGAGTACAAGGAGCCAGAGTCCACACTGCGAGCCTTGCGACTGCTTCACGACCTCCAGATTGGAGATAAAAACCTACTTGTGAAAGTTGACGCCAAGACAAAAGCACAGCTGGATGAGTGGAAGGCCAAGAAGAAGACTGCAAATGGGGTATGAATTTTGCAACAGCAATTCAAATAAATGTTTGCAGCAGCTAGAGAAGGTGAAAAATTGCTAAACTTGACTCATTTTATTGACAGGATAAAAAGAGTGAAGATGCAGGAGAGGATGAGGAAGAAGTGTTAGATGAGGAGACAAAGAAGAAAGATCAGATTATCAAGGGCGCCATCGATGGACTGATGCGGGAATATGCTGCGGAACTTAATGCACCTTCACAGGATGATGAGTCCCAGCGACGAAAGAGAAAAAAGGAGAAAAAAGAAGAGGTGCTAACCTTGATTAATTGTTAACTTGTGCTACTGTTTTGTTTACTCCTTAGCTTGAAAGTGAGGATTGTTATTTCAACCCGTCAATGCGTTGTTTTTCCTCAGGATGACATAAACACTATTGACATGGAGGAGGACAAGAGGGACCTGATTTCCAGAGAGATTAGTAAATTTCGTGACACTCACAAGGTAAAGTGGCTTCTTTGATCTTGTAGTTGACATTTCAGGTTTTGGACAGCAGTTCACTCCTAGAGCTTGCACATTTAGTTGACACAGTTTTTTGTTTTTTTTTTTTGCCCTAACTCAGTAACATGCATACTCTACTATAGATTGGCGGTCCCTAAAACAACACCACCAAACATATTATTCTGCCCTAAACTATATGAAATGTTTTATTTTCAATGTTTGAACACTACAAGTGGGCAGACAGCTAGTGTATTCTTGTCACCTTTCTCAGGCGTGATTTGACACCTGCCACTATTGCCAAACTATCTAGGTGTGACCATTATAGATCCATATCTTCATTCATCACACAAAAATGCATGGAGACGATGTAAAGTTACTTAAAAGCTAATCTATTCATTAAACCCCACCATTATGATAGTGATCATATGGTGACTAAAGCAAGATGAATCTCAGAGCTTTGGAAAAAGTTGCCAGGATAGGATGTAAGTATCAGCCTTCATTTACTATATACATATACTGGGCGTCCCCCTCTTGAGGACTTGCATTGGGGCAACTGTGCTGCTCAGTTGTGTGTGTGTGTGTGTTGGCCTTGATTTAGCCAACCTTTCCACCACGCAAAGACAGTTTCCCTAGATCATCCTGAAATTATGACAGCATTGGTGCTTCACTCGAAAGCTGATGAGTCAGTGAACCTGTGCGAGTCCTCTGTAAATTATGGTCTGTCATAATGGTGTTCATGTTGAAGCACAAGGACTCAGTAACTACTGCAGTGACTTTGGCTGTAGCCTTATTATTCTAGTGTGGGGTGGGGGCGCCCTCTCCACAGCAGTAAGATGATCTGAAGACTAACAAGGTACGTGCTCTCTGTATGTTTTGTTGTGGAATTTCTTTCTTCTGTCTCTTCCATTTGATAAATATCTTACTCTCTCTGCATTAGTTTTTATTTTTTTATGAACGATTAGTTAGTGAGTTTATTCAATCAACTGTTTAAATTCTAATTTTTATTAAAACAACAGGGAAGGTAGCAATCTAGTTGGGTTTTGGATGCATAACTGTGGTTTGCTTGAAGTGCCCTCCAGCTGTAATCGTGATCTTGCCAAAACAGCGTTTAAACAAAGGGAGAAATTTCCGCTGCCTGAGTGACCTACCATATTTGGGCTGATTGATTTTTAGCCCCAGAGAAAAAAAAGAAATCACACTTAATTCAATATCATTATGATTATTTAATGTGGTTAATCAGTTTTTAGTGAGTGACTTTGCAGGGAGTGAATTCAGGCTTTTTATGGGGAAAGAAAATTAAAGGAAGCGCTTAAATGCTGAAAGTATTTTTGCAAAATGTTTTAATAATACCAGATTTTTCTTTATAATTATAAGTTTGCCTAAATATTACTGCTTATATACACCCATACGTGCTTACTGTAAATAAATAAAATTAAATTTATTTTTTACATGGTCGCATGTTTATTTAGTATTTAGCCTTGGCAGACAATGCAGAGGTAAGTAAAAAAAAAATGTATTAAAAGAAAGGAAAAAACACCTAACGTGAAATCATAGATTTGAATTAGAGCTAGGGTATTAAATAATATAAAGACAATTTAACTGGAGCGTTATAGATTTTTAAAAAAATTAACATCTATGTTATCTCTGTCATGTCACACGTTTCTTTCTCTTGAGATGCATAACACCCAAGGCTTTTAATTAGTTAGTCATTGTAAAGACCAACTGACTGCATGTGACGTGTACAAGAAAACGTTTTGTAAAGTTATTTTCCATCTAACCTCAAATACAACAGTGCCCATGTAAGAGGAATGCAAAATGATGAACATAGTATTATATTAAGGCTCAGTATATTCAATCATTGTTTTTAAAAGTTGTATTTTGCATCAGATGCCAGTATAACTGCAAAGGAATTCTGGTTAAAGCCTTGTGTGTGATGTCCATAAAACCAGAGTTTGGTGTGCGTGTGTATGTGTGTGTGTGAATAATCAGTCCTGAAGAGCTCCTGAAGACTTCTGCAGGGGTAAGACCGTTTCTACAATTTCATTTATCTGTTCAGAAATATAACTGATGTTCATAATGTTTATTTTTTGATTTTAGCAAAATACCAAATGCCATGTTACTCATTGAAGGAAAGGCTGTTGTTGTTTGATGACGATGATAATGATGATGCTTAAGCAAGACAGAATCCCATAACATTTTTCCCTTGTATACCGTGTGACCTGCTTTCCTCCCAGGCCTAACTTAAAAGGCTTGTAAGGGCAGCGAAGGGCTGAGTCCATAGTTCAACACCTGTAAGTCACAAACAACTAGTTCAAAAAAAGACTGATGCCTGTTTTCTGTTTTTGTTTTCCTTGTTCTGAGAGGAGGACTCTTAAGGAGACAAAAAGCATTGTCATTTCCCGCGGGTTTTTTTTGTTTTTTGTTTTTTTTGTTATGAATGCCTCAAGTTGGATATGTTCCACGGGTCTTTAAGGCCATTAAAGTGGTTTCCAGTTCTATTCTTGCTAAGCTGTAGTTTATGCTGCAGGCTTCAAGCAATAAACTGTGTCCTATAGTTTTAGATTAATGTTGAAGCTGTCTCTCTGTGGGGGGAGAGCTTTTTGATTGTTCCTGGTTTTCCATTTAGGATTCTGGCTTCTTATACAAGCTTTGCGCTGATTAGCAAAGAGCATGTTCATCTATGAAACCAAAACCTGGAAACCACTTGATCTGTGCACAGCTGTGAATTGGTTGCAGGGGCTCCCTGCATGTTGTGTGGCATAAGCTGAACCTGTCTGTATTTTACTCTGCAGAAACTTGAGGAAGAGAAGGATAAACGAGAGAAGGAACGGCTGGAGTTTGAACGTGAAAGGAGGGAACGGGAAAAAGAGCGAGAGCGGGAAAGAGAGCGGCGGGACCGCGAGAGGGAAAAGGAGCGAGAGCGGGAACGGGAGAGGGAACGAGAACGGGAGAGAGACAGAGATCGAGACCGAGACAAAGACCGTGACCGCAGGACCAGGGAAAGGGAACGAGAGCGAGAACGGGAGAGAGACAGAAGCCGTGACAGGAGTGCCGACCGCAGCCGATCCAGGTGAAGCAAAAAAAACAGAATAATGTATAAAGACACATGTTACAATTAAACACATGCAAATGTTTGCAGGTACTTTGCTGGTGACTGAATTCTGACAAGTTTCTGCAAGCTGATTTTCTCAGGATTTAATTGAAACCGCTTGAATTTTAAATTGAAATGTTAAAATTCATATCATCTCATTTTGATGAAACTCCTTAAGACTATGTACCATGCTTGATCAACACCTTAGTACTTGGATTTGCCATGTGTTTCTATATGGTCACAAATAAAAGAAAATGTATCTATGATTTCATTGTTGCAGGGAGGTCAGCCGAGACAGAGACAGAGAAAAGAAGAGAGACCAAGAGGATGAAGAAGAAGCATATGAACGCAGGAAACTGGAGAGGAAACTTCGAGACAAGGAAGCAGCCTATCAAGAGGTGGGACTGGGTGTGCTAAAAATGATAAAAGCCATGCGCTGAAGAGCAATATAAGCGATCCTACTAGCAGTGAGGTCACAGCTTCTATTTCCTACTATACAAAATGTTTGTCTGAGAAAGTCAATACAAGCAGTAAAATTCAATTAAAATGATTCTTTATACGTCCAAAAAAATCCAATAAATCTTCAGCATCATTTCAGAGTAACAGCCCTTGTATTACTCGTTTACCTTAGCTAGGGGTAGTTCTTGTGTGATGTTCGCAGCTTGCCTGACAATATATTTGTTGTAGCGGCTGAAAAACTGGGAGCTGAGGGAGAGGAAGAAGGCACGGGATTATGCTAAGGAGGCTGAGAGAGAAGATGAACGCCGACGAGAAATGGTAAGTGGGTTCTGAATGATCACTGGTTCTGTACTATTATACAGGTTAAGTTCATACTGTATTTATTTAACTAGGGATCTGTATAGCAAAGTAACCTTGGGGTTAACTCTGGGGTTACAGAGTTAAAGTGGTTTATTTATCACCAGACTACATTGGTATGTTGCGCTGCAGACTTAACCTGCTCTGGTAAAGGTTAGAATAGAGATAAGAGATGAACACACAGAGCCACAGCCTACAAACTAATCAGTTTTCTAGAAATGGTATTGCCTTGTTTGGAGAAACCTTTGGACCTCGGGGGGCAGGTAGTTGTTTTTGAGACAATCTGCACCCTAAGCCTTGTACTCGCCAAACTTAATTTAAGATTTGTAAGAAGGCTAAACCTGCTTACTAGTTTGAATTCTTTACTAACAGACCCACTAACACACCCTGTTCATCTGAATGCACTTATAGTTAGACCCAAGGCTGCCTTATTGAATTGATAACAACCTTTGTGTAAATGCTTAGCCTAATTTTTTTTATTTTGGTGTGATTAAAGCCAGATAAGGAAGTCCTATCCTGGGTATGTTGATTATATTTTATAGCAGAGCAGTCAATTTTTCCCGCAAAACTACCTAAACACATTTGTTTTTCAGTTTTAAGCTAAAACGTTGAAATGTTGTCTTTGTGGGATGCATTTAACGAGTTTGAAGTCTGCTCTTTTTGTCAGTTAAAAAGAATTCTACTTCATATCTTGTGTTGTCCATGTTGTAGTTATCTGTGTTCATATGATTTAGTCTACTAATTCAGACGGGTAGAATTTGTTAGAAGTAATTTTTGTGGAGAAGTTCATTTTTGTCCTTTGCTTTCATTAGATTAAAGAAGGCAAACGGTTAAAAGAGTTTCTTGAAGACTATGATGATGACAGAGATGACCCCAAGTATTACAGGTGAGTGTTAACCCAGGTCATCAAAAACAAATGCACTCATGCAGGATCCTAATTGGCTAATTATAGGTCACTATAAATACACTCTAAAAAATTTCCTATACATATGTTGTTTGCCATACACTGCCGATTTCCTGTTGCCACCAGGCGGCACGATGAATGTGACCTAATATTGACACATACAGTGAAGGAAATGAGCAATCTCTAAATTTTATGGTAGTGGCTGCAAGAGTTTTACATGAGATTTCCAGATGGCAATATTTAACCATATTCATAGCCACTAGTCTATGATTATAGTGAAATACTGCCATACCCATGTTCAGTGGCAGACCCTTATCAAACATGGGAAGTTTGGTTAATGAGTGAATTACAGGAAATTAAAATTTCATGGGGAATGATTGAAATTTTCTATGGCAACATAGGGGCGCTCTTCAGTGAAAACTTAAATGCTTTGCAATTTACCTACAAGACTTTTTGTTTATTTATTTTTGTGTGTGTACTGTGCTGTGTTACGTATGTTTATTAAATGTTATACATATACACACAACACAGCAGTGGGGCTCCTGTTTTGCAGAACGGTGCTATAGAGTCATTTTGCTTCACCCATATACGTGGCCCATAACATGTGTATATTATCAGCAAACCTGACACATGTGCAAAATTTAATTAGAATCAGAGCATGTGTAGGACTTTAAATAAGCCAATTTCTTTTCTTATTTTTATTTTTCTTTTTTTTTTTGGGGGGGGGGGTAAGGAAAAAAAAACAAAACAGAGCATACACAATAGGGCCTCCTCACTATCAGCAGATCCTGTGTGACCCACATGTGGCTCATGGCAGCGCATGCAGTACTGCAGCCATTGTTCTGAAAGCTGTTATTTTCCGTATGACCCCTAGGGGCAGTGCACTGCAGAAGCGTCTCAGAGACCGAGAGAAGGAGATGGAGGCGGATGAGCGTGACAGGAAGAGGGAGAAGGAGGAGCTGGAAGAGATCAGACAGAGGCTGTTAGACGAGGGACATCCAGACCCAGACGCAGAGCTACGCAGGGTATGCTTGTCTGTAATGTAATATAAATGTGTGTTTGCCTGTATCTGTCTGAGCTGAGTGGGGGATGCTGTCTGTTGTCTGTGTGAAGGTCACTTTATCGTCTGAGTCGCTCTGCACATTATGTACGTCTAGTTGACCTTCTTTTCTGTAAAATGCTGTGATTGGATGATTATTTTCTGCATATCTGCCTGTTATTGGTCCAGATGGAGGAGGAAGAGGAGGAGCGTCTGAGACAACCTCCCATCGTCCAAGAGCCAGAACCTGAGGAGGAACGTGAGCGCCACAGGGGTTCACGAGATCACCGGGAGCGCCGACAGGAGCAGGAGAGGGCAGATTCACGCTCACGACCCCCCCAGTCCGACAACGAGGTGGAAGAGGGTGAGGAGGAAGATTATGACAACGATGAAGACAACCCAGACGTGAAACCACGCCTAAAGCCCACAATGCGACCAATCACAGCAGCGCCTTCTGTGTCATCAGCCAGTGGAAATGTGTCTCCCAATACGCCCGGGGAAGAGTCACCCTGTGGCATCATCATCCCCCATGAAAACTCCCCACCTGAGGCTCTTCCGCAAGAGGAACACCGGCCAAAGATTGGCCTCAGCCTGAAACTGGGTGAGTCTAAAAGATCTTTTACCTCATTACAGGATGAACAGACACACAGCATACCCATGTAAATATGAATTCATTAATCGATTAGTTGATGGGCAGAAAGTAGCAAAATGTTCAATAATTGATAAAAAAAATTCATAACAAGGAAATAAGTTTTTTGCATCTTTTTAAAGTTGCATTCTATAGACAAATAATTGTTTAAAACTGGTTTTAGGGTAAAAAAAAGAATAATAGGTGATGTGTTGCTTTTCTTCAGGTTTTGATCTTGTCTGAATGTAGTCAAGGTAATTTGGCACCTGCTACACTGTTTGGTTAGTGTGAATTGGACTGAAGGAAAAGATATTTCTATATTTTAATTTATTTTGAAGCTAAATAACTTCATAGGGACAAATCTATGATACACAGATTCCTACATGGATCAGGCCGTGTTCCACAGAGTTTAACAAACTCTGACTCCCGTCCACTTCATTGTTTCTGTCACCTCAGAGTGTCTTCACTTTGCGTGTGTGCGGGTATTTAAAGAAAGCCATCATCAATGGAGCTCAAATACCAATATTCACCATGGCAACAGATAATTAAAGAGCAGAGGCCCAATTTTCATCTAGTGGACTGAGGAATATGAATATGAATCATGACATTCGTCTGAAAAACAGAGGGGACTTATTTTAATCTGTGTCATCTGCTCAGGCGTCATTTATCAAACCTAATTTCCCTTTTAATAGATGAAATCTGGCAAAATTTCAGTTTTACATCTGATGTTTTCTTGAATCAAAATTTTAATCAGACAGTAACAAAATGGAAGTTATGACAGTGTTTTTAGTGTTTTTAATCAGCTACATTTTTGCAAGGTAATGTGCCTGAATATGAGCTTTGATATGAACTATATGAATGTCAGGCAGGTGTTTCAATTGTTTCAACATTTTCAGATGCTGTTAAGGGCGTTTAAATAACTCTGGGGTTGCAGAGACAGAATTCTTGCTCCTTAACTACAGACAGAACAGTAGTTAAACTCTGTGTCCTTGCCAGGTGCCACGGGAAGCCCCAGTCAACCCAACGCCGGCAAGAGGAAGAAGCTTCCGGTGGACAGCGTGTTCGACAAATTTGATGACGAGGAGGCCGATGAGCAGCCGCGCAAGAGGAAGCTGGTGCCCCTGGATTATGATGACGACAAGAGCCTCGGGGTGGACGGTGCTGGACTTTCCAGCATAAAGGGAGCCAATGCTGAGGAGAAACGCAAACACATCAAGAGCCTGATCGAAAAGATTCCCACCGCAAAGCCCGAGCTCTTCTCGTACCCACTGGACTGGTCCATGGTTGACACGGTGAGGAGAAGAGGGACAATTTGTGGCATCTCACTGAGTGTGTCTTATTTTTAATCCATTTGTAATTAGGCAAGTTAGAAAAGAAAACCTGTGCTAAGAATATTTTACTCGCAGGATTTAAATGATCAAGGAGGGGTCAATTCACAACCTTATTTTCTGCTTATTGCTAAAAAATAATATAGAAACGGTGAATATTTTTCTTTGTCATCCCTTTTTCCACAGACGTTAATGGAACGGCGTGTTCGTCCCTGGATCAATAAAAAGATCATTGAGTACATCGGAGAGGAAGAGCCAACGTTAGTGGACTTTGTCTGCTCCAAGGTAATAGTCATGTCACTAGTTGACATCTGTCTTAGAGAAAGTGGAACGATTAAAATGTAAACTTTCTGATATTTTTCTCTGTGTACTTTCAGGTGATGGCCCACAGTACACCGCAGACTATCTTGGACGATGTTGCCATGGTGAGCAAAGACACAGTTTATAGATGCTTGTTTATGTGGTTTCTCTGTGATTGTATTTCTTGTCAGGATGCAGGTTTTTTTTTTAACCTCTTTACTAACCTTCTCAATCAAATTATACCAAAATACACCTCATTAGGTACACCTGTTCAGCTGCTTAATGTCAATATCTAGTTAACCAATCACATTGCAGCACCTCAATGCATTTAGGTATGTAGACCTGATCAAGACAGCCTGCTGAAATTTAAACTGAGCATCAAAACTGGGAAGGAAGGTGATTTAAATGGCTTTGGACATAGCATAGTTCTCGGTGCCACAAGCATGGTCTAAATATTTCAGAAACTGCTGATCTGCTGGGATTTTCCCATATAACCACCTCTAATGTTTGAAAAAGAGAAAATATTCAGTGAGTGACAGTTCTCTGGGTTCAAAAGCGTTGTCAGAGGAAAATGGCCAGACTGCTCGAGCTGATATGAAGGCAACAGTTACTCAAGTTGCCCACTTGTTACAAATAAAGTATGCAGAAGAGTATCTATGACTACACCGTGTCAGAGCGTGAAGCTGAATGGGCAAAAGCAGCAGAAGACCACTCCTGTCAGCTAAGAACAGGAAACGGAGGCTTGGATCACACACAGTCTCATTAAAATCAGACAACAGAAGATTGAAAAGTATTGAGTGATCTACTGAATCTTGAGTTCTGCTGCAGCAGTCGTATGGTAGGATCAGAATCCTAGCTTATATCAACAGTTTTCTAAACACATTTTAGATCCCTTAGTACCAACTGAGCATCACCTAAACTACGCAGCCCACCTGTGCATTTCTGCTGACCATCCGTGTAAAGTGTACTCGCCTTCTGATTCCAGGAGGATGTGTCACAAAGCTCGTATCATTTTAAACTGGCTTTTTGAACATAATAGTGAGTTCACTGTACACAAATGGGCCTCCAGTCACCTGATATCAAACTAAGAAAGCACCTTTTGAGATGTGAAAAGTGCAAGATTCACATCATATCAGCAGAAATCTCAGAGCAATGGTTCTAGCACCTTAATAAATCAGGGAAATCAGGAATTAAGGCAATTCTGGAGGCAAAAGAGTGCAACAGGTATTAGCACGGTGTACCTAATGAACTGAAGAGTATGTTAGTTCCATCTGATTTAAGATGTGTGGGGAGAGATTTATGAGGTGAGATTTCAGGCGCACCTCTTATCGATCAAGGTGAGTGCCAGATAAAAATGTAACCCTTTAAGGCAACTGAAATTGTAACATTTGACTAAGAGTTCAAGATCTTTAAAGAAACGGGCCTTGAAATGTTTTAATGTCTCTCATTCGATGGCACAAGTAGAGCCATGTCAAATGAGATGTATTTTAATTAACAGTTCATGGTCAGTATTTTAACATATTCACCTTTTCCACATACACGTCATGAGTTTAGGTTATTCCTCTAAGTTTCTTTCGATATCTAAATTTCCTTTTGTTCCGGGTCAGGTTCTTGATGAAGAAGCTGAGGTCTTCATAGTGAAGATGTGGCGGTTGCTCATTTATGAAACTGAAGCAAAGAAGATTGGGCTGGTAAAATAATCGTCGGCCGAATGAAGATGAATTCCTCTTCTCCTTTACCTTCATTGTGTATAATACTGTAGCGAATTTATGTCACCCCAGAAGACGTGACTGACCATACCAGTACAGACTGTAACTGCAGATTCTGCTCATTCTCACATTTGCACCAGTTGTTGGGTCTCCTTTTTTTTCTTTTCTTCTTCTTCTGTTTAAACATACTCAGGCTGCATCCACCTCCTCCACTCTGCAGGTGCTGATTGTGTCTGTGTGCTTTTGTGTATATACAGTTTGTCATTATTTGGTTATGAAGAAGCTACAGCTCTGGCCACCCAGGGTCACTGTGTTGGAGATGAGACCCTTTAGTCCCATACTTTTTTTTTTTAATACATGCCAACACACACTGAGTGAGAACAGTTTGCAGGTTTGCTACAAACAGTTCACCATTTCTCAAACTATTCTTTTGACTTGTGAAATTGGGCTTACAGTTGAATGTGGGTTGGTTAAGTAGACACAAACTAAAGCGTATGAATGACTACAGCTATGATGTTTTTAAAATAATTACAGGGGTATTTATTAAGGGTTTTTGGATGCAACTGAATTTTATTTCTGTAATCAGTACACACAAATTCTTCCCCCTCTCCCTCAATTTCTTGTCACATTCCTGACGAACTGGCATGTTGTTTTCAGACCATCTCTAAAACATCTAGTTGTCATTTGAAATGTGTCTACTGACAAGACCCATAGGCACTGTGTCATCCTCAATGCTGTAAAAGCACACGTCATAACCACTATAGGAAAATGAGCTAAGAACGAAAACAATTGAAATTGTGAAGATGCTCTCCATTTGTTTTTGTATTGGTGAACATTTGAATAAATAATTTTTATAATCTTTTTTTTTTACTTTTTTGGTTTTGCATTAAATCACAACCATTCATTTGAGTTCATGTCCTTAAATATGGAGCTGGATTTAGGGTTAAGGGCGGGGGGTTGTTCCCTTTCAACACCTGGGCTAACACAGACAACCATTCACACTTATGGGCAATTTAGAGATTCCAATTAACTTATCCCGACTAACTGCATGTCTTTAGACTGTGGGAGGAAGTCAGAGAACTCACGCAAACTCTATACAGAAAGATCCCAGCCTGATGGTGGCAACAGTGCTAATCACTGCGCTGCCTGTATCAGAATTCAACTCCTAATGAGCAGAATAAATAATAAACCATAGGGGCTTAAAGTTTCAAACTAAAATGCAAGAAACTTGAAAAGCAATGACTTTGTAACAAGTCTCCTAATTTAGAAAAGAAAATTCCCTCCAGTTCCCTTCACTTAAGCAATCTGAGGTCTAAGTTTTCTGAATATTAAATCAATGTTGAGCGGTTTTGGCATTCATACATTGATATACAGTCAAACCTATCTCCAGTTGGCTTCATTACAATCTCTCCATTTGAAAAAAACAAAACAAAACAAAAAAGGCGAGAGTAACCGACAAGATTTACCTTGAATTCATCCAATAATAATTGCTGCTTTTTGGGAGAATAAATGTTATTTCTTGTTGGTGGACCAATTTAATTAAACTGACAAAAAGGCATTGAGATCAAAACTTCCAGATCTTTATTGATACGATGGGAGCTAAACAAGAGCCAGTAAAAACCCTTTAACTGGAAGAGAATCAGCACATAAAGTCACCGCTGGCCGGTGTAGAGACAGACGAAGCATATGCGTTTCCCCTTCAGTCAGTCACATCCAGCGAGCAGCCGGAGATAAAGCGGCGTGGATACTGAAGACACCGGGCTCTTAAAGCAAGAGGTAAAATGAAAGGCCACAGCTTGAAAACAGCTTTTCTTGTTTTAGAGTTATTTAATCAAATGGGGTACTTTAAAATAAAAACTATGTGATGTTTAACTTGTAATTTAACCATCCTTGTGTCCGTGTCTGGTTAAAAAGACCGCGTTTCAGTTACCTTCTCCTGAGACAAACCTCTCTTGAACAAACTGGGATGTTGCCAATAAAAATAGTAACACCAGTTAATGGTTGCAATGTGAAAGTTAACATCTGTTGGACTGGGTGACTGAGGCCAGGTCTGTCCACGTTTCTTTTTCTTCTTTCCTCCTTTGATGCTTTTCTCCCCACCAGCTTTCCAAAGAGGACCGACTCTTAGTCCTCTGCTTTGGCCTCCATCTCCTCAGCGTCGTCGTCTCCATCCACCTCGGCGTTCTCGCGCTCTAACCTCTCCAGCTGCCGGGCGAGCTCCGTCTCATCCGTGTCCGTCACCACCTTAGGCTGCAGGACAAAGTTTACAGTTTAAGCATATTGATCCTTTGACCAGATGAGCTAAAGACAAACACGATCACAAAAAAAAAAAAAAAAAAAAAAAGGAAATCATTCACCTCCATCTGGATATTAAACACGCCCCTCTTCTCTTCAATCTTCTCCTTGATAGCAGCCATGGCCTGGTTGAGGACAGAGAGGCCCTCTGTGCGCTCCAGGGTGGTCGTCGTCATCACATAGCGAGGGGGAGCGATCAGGTTGATCTGTAGAAGGTAAACGCCATGAGAGAGGGATCCAAGTAGAGCCTACAGCTAGAGACTTTTTACTTCTTGATGGAAGAGAGAAGAATTACCTTGATGGGCATGGCCTCTGTGGAGCAGCCTAGCCCAGCCCTCAGAGCTTCTTTCACGGCGTCGATCCCCTCGTAACCATAGCACGCCACTTCAATGTCTGCACGAGGTAGAGGAGGTTATCTTCACATTTCTAATTTATTCCTAAGTCCAACTGAGAAACACTGTGAGTAAACAGTCACCTGCTCTGATTTTGACAGCCTGTGGAGTGAGTCGCCTGTTGATGTTATCAATCAACACATTCCTCTCCTCCTCTGTTAAATCCAGGCCATCCAGAATAGCAGGATCTCTGCAGAAAGCCATCAAAATGTAAATGTGTGCACACACTGAACAACCTGTGTTTCATTTTAATAAGAGGTGCTGAAAGGAGAACTTACGATACAGCCTGTTTGAAGACATCATAAGCGCCGTATCCTGGCCGCTTGTATTTCTCATCGAAGACCCATGCGGTGCGCTGGTACAAGCTCTCTAGCTGCTCGTCCTTACTGTACTCCAACACCTCTGCCACGTGTCGCAGGATGCTGTAAACCTGCAAGCACTTTCAAAATCAGCTCAGCGCAAACAATAATGTAAAAACAAACAAGATAGACGTTTACAATTTCTTACAAATACACGTCTCACAATATTATAATGAACGCCTGAACCAAATGACCACTACTTTGACCACAACAAGGCTCAAAGGCAAGTTCCATCTACTACAAGGAAGTCCTCTCCAGGCTGGGCAACTTGCACCAAAATGACCGAGACAGATAAAAAGCCTTTGACCAACTTACAGTTTTAGATTTGGTGAATTTATCCTCACACTTGATGGCCTCCTCTGGCGAAACTCTTCTTTTTGATAAATCGATGTATCCTGAGAAGAAAACAGAAGGAATGCAAAAAAAGCTGTTTTAGTGCAGCAAGTAGTTTCTTACGATTAGGATTAACTAACAGGGAGGGATTCGATGGCCACTTGCTGGTCTAAGTTTCAAAATGTGCTCGTCTTTATTTCCTCATTACCAGCTTTGCATTTCCATCCTGTGTCTCTACTCGAGTGTCGGTACATGAATCACAGGTCAAATCTGCACAACTATCTATCTATATAAAGAAAATAGTCACGTAATACGAGTCAGATGAGCTGCATATTTTGCGATTAGCAGAAAATGTCCAGTTCAGTAGCTCGGTTCAAAGTGGTCATGCTTAATTCATGTTAGTTTTGTTTTTCTTTGAATGTATGAAATATGCCGATGTGTTATAAACTCAAAAATCCTCATCTTCATTCATCTTATAATGAGCCTCAGTTCACCCACTCTCTTAAACAAGCTGTTTAAGGCAAACTTGCATCTGATTGGGCTGCCGCGGGTGGGTGGAGCTGCAGTTCCCACAGAACTGTTGAACAGATAAAGATATCACCTCTTAGTGACATCATACAGAGCCGAAAGCACAAGAAGGGTCTGAAATGGTGCATTTAAAAGCAGCCTGAAGCCTGAGCTTTAGGAATTACTCATACATATGGTGACCTCATTAGGTCCCCTTTAATTATTCCAAATTAGATATTCTGTGTGTCATGTGAGACTGTCCTGACATTAAACTGGTGAATGCTATAACATAATGCAAGTTATTGATCATATTACCAACCACAGCCTGTCTCAGTCCACCTGATGTCACAGAATAACAGCTTCAATTCAAAAAAGGAAATGTGGACCTCATTTCATATGGTTTTTATTCCACCACTGCACTGCAGATCCGACACACCGCCAGGTTCAACTATACTAGTCTACACTCACCCTTCTCTTTGTCTACTCGGATGACGACCACGCACTCGTTGCGGCCTATGCGGATGAGCTTGTTGATGGAGCGGATACGTCGACGCGACAGCTCGCTCAAGAGGATCATGCCCTCGATGTTGTTGTACTCCAAAAGGCTGACGTAGGCGCCCATCTCGGCGATGGACCTCACGTTCACCATCACGACATCCTCCACCTCTGGGAACCGGTGCTGGTAAAATCGACAGCTGAGCCCCGGCATTGCTGTGAGGTCAGAAACAGTTAAGAAGACAGGGGGAGCTTAACGTCTGCAAGTCATGACAGAAATCTTCACTTTGCAGTTACACTGTGAAAAGTACTGCTCGGCCTGTAACTTGGTACAGTTTTTATTCTAGTTAATAAAAAATAGTCAATAACTTGTAACTAGCATCTCTGCCTCCACTGCTTCAGTTTTCACCAAAGGTTGTTTAAAAAGAAGTCCCACAACTAAACACAATCAAAGCTCAACATTAAATTAGCAGAGGACCATGTATAAATGATTTCATTCTGGTTTTCTTTGTCTTTTTTAATCTCAATCATAGTAATTTGTGAATAATCTGTCACACCATCCCTCTGACAATCCTCCTTTTAGATGTAGTGAAAAAGACATGCAGAGCACGTGACAGAGCAGATGCTAGAGACAGAATGAGAGGATCTGGTGTGGTGACCCCTAAAGGGAGCAGTCACCTACAACGTAACCTAAGTAAAGGATTCATGACCCATTTATGCTTGTGCATGGTCTATTACGTGTTAATTACTTAATGGTTGGGAATCAGTGTTTTATATGTGGGGTCAGCCACAAATTATAGAGCCAATGATTATTATTCTCTCACTAATAAAATACAAACTATGCTGTGAAAAAGTAGACAGAAATGCACAAGAGGGCTCAAAAATACAGAATCAATTACATTACAATACAATCGTAATAGTTGTGGGCTGCGTCCACACGATGTCTAATTACATGTCAGGTTACAACATAGGCTTTCAACGCAGAAGCACAAATCCCTTGTTACCAGGGCACATCACCATGTTAACTTCTAGATTAGCTTGTATGAAATCACTGCCTAATGACCAAACAAACTCTCCTTGAAACAGCGTCATCATTCCATTCAAGATCTCCTGGACATTTTTCTGTTACAAACACTTATACTGCAGCAGCCGTGCTGCTTTCGGCCTGTATTATGTGTATGACCACTTTATATTTTTCTAATATCACAGTTTTCTCCTCTTTAAAATCAACGTCCCTGCTGGCAGTAGGCTTATCCAGGTTTATGACTGATTGGATGCTGCTAATGCCAGCTCTCTCATGTAACCGCACTTGTAGCTAGATTGAGATGACAAATAAGGGGACAGACTTGCTATTCCCCAAATCTTTTGCTTTTAACATCCTCTTGTCCCTGTAACCTGAGGACAGCAGCCTACCCCCTGGAGTGTTTGACCCTTAGATCCTACCACCTTTGTTTTCCCATTCTTTGATCTCATCACTCCTGATTGTTGTCTTTAAGACTCTAGATATTGTATCTTCTGCTTCTGTTTAACATTTACATATAAATCATCGTCTAGTGATAGTCCAGTGTGTGAATGTGTGTGTGAATGGGTGGATGACTGAATGTGTAAAGCGCAAAGTTTAGAATTCGCTTTAAAATTCTTGTTTTAACATACAGAGCACTAAATGGCCAGGCTCCAGATTACTTATCCAAGCGTCTTATAAAATACACTGCTGCTCGTCATCTCCGCTCACAGACTCAGAGTCTCTTAGTTGTTCCCCGTACACGACTGAAGACAAAAGGGGACAGAGCCTTTCAGTCTGTTGCACCAAGGCTGTGGAACAGTTTACCACTACAATTACGTTTGCTTGACTCTGTGGATTCTTTTAAAAAACAGTTAAAAACTCTTCTGTTCAAACAAGCCTTTTGTTGATCTACATATTTTATATTTTTTACATTATTTACATTTGATCTTTTACGTTGTATATAATGTTTATTGATTTTATTGTTTATTTTAATATTCGTGTACAGCGCTTTGTGATTGTCTGTCTGTGAAAAGCGCTTAATAAATAAAGTTTACTTACTTAGTTTACTTAGTAAAGCGCTATACAAATACAGCCCATTTACAAATACCATGCCTCTTTGGTGGGTCAGAGTCAGCTCATCTTCCAGGACCCACTATCTGGGCTAGTATATGGCTAGTCCATTTCTTTGAGAGTTGATAAAATGTGTGTTAACTTATTGAGATGATAACCACCTTGATGTGATATCATGGGTATGCAGGCCACAGACAAGCAATTGGGACACAATGTCAGCAACCACAAGTTTGAATAACAATCTGTTGGGTGTAAAATGCTGCAGTCAGCCAATTAACATCAATCCCTTTCTACATCAGAGTATTTCAACTATACACTGCAGTGTCTGTTCATGAAGTAAACTCAGCTACCAGTAAAGACATTGCTTTATGGAAGAACACTGTAATGAAAAATATCACTTTTTCTATTTTACTCAGATTTTAAAAGATTAGCTGTGGTCATCTTTAGAGGCTTTAACCTGTAAAAAGACTTTGGCCATACAGATGTTTTCTCTCTAATCCTTAGTCTACTATCAAGAAAGGTGTGGACAAAATAGTAGAGAGATACCTTCAATATTAAACGAAAAGTCCCAGGATGTTTGAATGGAGCCACTTATCTGTGTTACTCTGTTTTCCCACCGAACATAAATCCAATGCCCAGGTTTAGCTTATAAAAATATCCAGGACATAAAATAAAAGCAGGGAAATGAAACAAACTTCTGCCATTTGTCTTCTCCCCCTGTTGCTGTGAATGGACTGATGTAACGCATCATCATCGCAGAAAAATCACTTACTGTTTAAAAGAGAGAATCGGCGACAAAATATGGACACAAAAATCTGCTTACCAAATATTTAGTACGTGTTACCAGCGACTGTATGACTTCCTAGTTATCACATTTAAAACCACGAGAAGAATGTTCATTCAATCGCAGAAACGCTTTCTTTCAACATCAGTTAGCTTCCCAGCTAATAACCCGGTGCCCAGCTCACATGCGGCACACGCAGGCTAAGCTGTTAGCCGGCTATCTGCCAGTTCCGATCGTTACCCAGTCCCCGCCAAACGACATCTTCATAAAACAAACTCACCTGTGTCATAAGGTTACAGAACGACGCGCCTGAATGTTCCGTGCTGACTTTGTTTAAATGTCCGATTCGGTTTTCTTTCTGGTGTTTTGTTTTTTTTAATGAGTAACTCGGGCCCGCTAGCTCACATTCATGGGTGTGCTAATTTGTCGACCCGGAAAAGATCGTAGAGACCTTCCACACGCGCGCATGTGCAGAACGAGTTTGGTTCTTTGGTCACATGACGCGGAGGGCCAGCTGATCATCGCCGACAAGATCACGACCGTCAACTCGATCTGCTCTTCTAATCCTACACGAAGAGCAAGATTTTAGCTGTTATATGTCTAGATTAATAATTCAGGATTCGAGCTAAAGTTGTAGTGTTGATTTAGGGAAGCGGGAGTGAACTGAAAATCGCAGTAATCGACAAAAAACGGAAAGATGTCTGGAAAAGAAAGGATCGACATATTCCCCTCCAGAATGTAAGCAGCTTGTGCGATGGCTAGTTGCTAAAGCAATGTAGCTTCCTTAAAGCACATATACCACTGTTTTGTTGACATATTTGCTTTTATATATGGAAGTTGTGGATAATTTTCTGCATGCATTTGAAAAGCAGGGATCGCCGTTTTGTTTTGTGCCAAGGTTACCGTTTAAAAGAGGAAGAATCCTGCTGCTGTCATGTGACATTTCTAACATTATCCAAGTGTGAGCTGTCAGTCGGAGAGACTTAATTTTAATCTAATTTCACCTGCTTCCAGTTATATTACATTTAGGACTACTGAAACTGTAAAACACCGAGGTTTGACCCTTTTATCAGGTCCTGGGTGCAAATATCAGTGAGCTGTGAATGTAGAGGAGTGGTGCAGATTGTGTTGTTCCTTACCTTGTTTTAAAAATAACGCTATTACACAAATTACAGCATGTGACACCTTCTGTCCGTAGACTCTTGGTTCAGATAAGATCTCCTCCTGAAAAAAAATCTGAAATTTCTGAAAATTTCTAAAATTCGGAAATGGTGAAAAACAGAAGAAATCTCAGGAAAATTAATGGAATCTCTCTTCCACGATGGGAAGGGATTCAGCAGATGTTGTACAGCATAGAGCAACAAAAGTACATTTATATTATAGACGATCAGGATGACATCGTTAACAATCTAACATGTAACAATCTGTGAGTAATGTGACACAAAAGTGGGCTTGAATGTTGATGGCTGTATATTTTCGGCTGCTCCTTTATTCACAAAGAGGGATCCACAGAAGATGGATCCCCATATTTAACTGGTCTTAATCCAGGGATCTCTAACCTTTACACTATGGAGCCATGTTAAATTCCAACACAGGCCTAAGGCAGCATATGAGTCACCTGCTCAAGTCTGGAAAGAGCTGGGGAAAGATTCTGATTTGGAAAATTTTATTCAGCCTTTATTTAAATTGAAAGTTATCAGTCATGATAATTGAAATGAAAAGTCAATGAACAGTCAATAACAAGTGAGTTACAACTACTTAGCCATTTTGCAGATAAAATTCAACTTGTCAGCAGCTCATTGTAAGGTCTCCCACCAGAACTACAACACATGGACTTATGTATTAGCTAGATGAAAGAGAAGAACAGATACTACTACTTATTCATTTAAGGTAAGCTAGCAAATGGCTGGATGAATTAGAACCCAGGCCTCCACACTATAGCCATGTAATATACAGGTTTGCCTGCTAAAACCAGTGAACCACACTGGTGCTCCAGAACAAACTACTACTCTTGACAATTAGCATTTAGTAGCCTGGTAGAAGAGGGAACAGAGGAGTTTCAGTAGTGTTTTTTTTTTTTTTCGCTTCATGGGTGCAGGATAGCCCTGACCTGAGGGCACTGAAATAAACTCACTAGAGTGAATGTGGCCACCTTGATTAATAAGACCGTTTTCTTTCTGAACTACACGTTTCTTTGGAGTATAAGACTTTAATAATGCTATTAAGGCTGTTCCTGTCCTTCAGAGATGACCCATTGAACCAGTATATGACATAAAATGATGAAATGGAGAAAATAAGAAGCAAATCCATTAAAAAAAAAGAGCTTTAACAAGCATAGAGGTCGAGAGAGAAAAGATGAAAATCTGCCAGTTAAAAAAAAAAAAAACTGGGGTGAAGGTATCAACTACCAGAGAAGAGAGACAGAGACCTTGGGATGGCCTAAGGTCTGAGTGAAAACATGACAAGGAGATGAAATGAATGAAACTTGGTTGTGGTTGTGTCATTTTACCCCTAATTCAACCATCTGATTCAAATAGTGTTAAAAATATGTGGGTTTTCTCTGGATTTGCAGGGCTCAGACCATCATGAAGGCTCGGATGAAGGGAGCACAGACCGGCCGCAACCTGCTCAAGAAGAAGTCCGATGCCCTCTCCATGCGCTTCCGTCAGATCCTTCGCAAAATTATTGAAGTCAGTTTAAAATGAGCCTTCGTTTTTGGTCCTAATGTGGTCTGAAAGAACAGATGATGCAGTAAATACTTTATTCATACATCATGCTCTTTGGTTGGAGGCTGTAGCTCATGATAATGCTCAATTAATCTGATACTAAGAGGAGTTTCTATAGTAATTAATTGGGTACCTTCATTGTTATAAACTAACAAATTACAGCCAGTCTGAATCAAAACCTCATGAAATAAAATCTTCCTGAAGGCTTTCAGCTACATGTTTCCCAAAGGTGTGTTTATTTATACTTTTAGACTAAAACCAAGATGGGAGAGGTGATGAGGGAGGCTGCCTTCTCATTGGCTGAAGCTAAATTTGCTGCAGGAGACTTCAGGTAAGAATGAGAATAACGTGTCAGCGACGTGATGTTGTGTTCTGGTGCAGATACACAAACAACTTCCATCTGTTGTTTTTGGCCTTCAGCACAACTGTAATCCAGAATGTTAACAAAGCCCAGGTGAAGGTCAGAGCCAAGAAAGATAATGTGGCAGGTTAGCATCAAAAAATATTTTCTCATTTTTAATCATTTTTTGTTTTGTTTTGTTTAAAATATCTGCTGCTTTTCCTCTTTTAGGTGTCACCCTTCCAGTATTCGAACACTACCAAGAAGGCGGAGACAGTAAGTCCAGTCACACGTCTGAGTTTGGTGTAACTCTACATCGGGTTTGAAGGGAATCGCAAAGAGCGCTCACCCCACGATGTGTTTGTGTCTGTCAGGTTATGAGCTCACCGGTTTGGCGAGAGGAGGAGAGCAGCTCTCGAGGTTGAAGAGGAACTATGCCAGAGCTGTGGAGCTGCTTGTGGAGTTGGCCTCCTTACAGGTAGGAGGCGCTGTTACATATTAAAAGCATGCTTTATAGTTAGAGGTTTTCCCCCCCCCCAATGGTATTATCATTGAAAAAAGCACAATGTAACATCACTCATTGACGTCAACTAAAATTGTATTGATGATCTCAAATGTAACTGTGCACAATGTGAGTGTATAATCAAAGGCTCACATCCTAAATGACCAAAACAACTCATGAAAACAAAGGGGTAGCGTCTCCCGCTATAGTTTGTGTATTCCTGCTATGTGGCATATCACTACAACATTTCCACAAAGGATACATTCGTTACACTGAGTCTGTGTGGATTACAGATGCAGATAAAATGTAATCTATACTCTAGAAAAGCTGAAGCTTAAGTGGAAAAAATTGCTCAATTTTGGTTTGCAGACATCTTTTGTCACTCTGGATGAAGCCATAAAGATCACCAACCGCCGCGTGAACGCCATCGAGCACGGTAAACACACTCAACATTCAACTGCAACCTTTTATTAATACATTTATTTATTTATTTATTTTTAAATTTAAAAAAAAGGGTTGGTGCAGCTAAAATAATTTTGAATGTGCTTTGCAGTGATTATTCCCAGGATTGATCGCACCCTCACCTACATCATCACAGAGCTGGATGAGAGGGAGCGAGAGGAGTTTTACAGGTGATGATGTTTTCTGTCTGCCTTGTGAAGGTTTGAGTGCATAAACCTAAAAAAAACTTATCAGGAGGCATCTTTTTGCATGTTTATTAGATATTCCTGTTCCAACTGGCTGTCCACAGCTCCGAATTCATTCTGTCACTACCCCAAGTCCAAAACCAGACTGCCCAATCCTCAATCTTTGGTTATAACACAGAATGTTCTCTGCTCTCTGCTTTGCCAGACTGAAGAAGATCCAAGAGAAGAAGAAGCAGCTAAGGGAAAGGACGGAGTTGGAAATAGCCGCCCGTTTAGCTGCTCTGGGACCCATCGCTGAGCCCGCCAACATGCTGACAGAGGAGGCGGATGAAGATCTGCTGTTTGAGTGAGGAACATTACAGGCCACCGACTTCACTAATCCTTTTATTTATTCTGTGCCTCTCTGGCCACGTCTGCGTGTCTTTACGTCAGCGATGAAAGTTGTTTCTTTCTTTTTTTTGGTGTCCACGTCGTGATGATTAGTTCTGAGTGTTTCCAGATGTGTACAGGGATCAAAGTGCTGTTCGGTATAATACACAAGTGAGACCAAAGCAGTCTCTAACAAATTAAGCAAATATTACAATGAATATGTTTACACATGGTGTGCAAGTGATGATAAAGAAGCGTCCCGTGTGACTGATCACCTTGTAGATATTCAAGTTTTATCATATATAGAGGCATTGCATGCTGTACAGCTTAAAGTGGTTGTGGATTTCAGAGGGTGCGAGTGTGCGCCGTGGAGACCCGTCCTGCTGCTCACTTCATATCGTGCGGTTCCTGTTACCTCACTGGAGGCTGCTTACCATTTCACCAGAAGCCCCAATGTGACCCTGTTGTAAAATGTGATGTGCAAGCCCAACACTTCATCCAAATAAAGATGTTCTAAATATTCAACCACTGATTGAATTTCTTTTTCCCCCACTGAAGGGAAAACATTTTAAGTTCCATATGTGAAGACTGCTAAGAGACTGCTTCAAAACCTTTAATCAAGTGCAAATTATACTGTGTTTAAGCAACTCTATAGATAAGGAATGACGGCAATTTGGGACCAGAATGCTAAATGTATTTAAAATGCATTTTAAAAAATTAAATGTTATCTTTTTTCAAAGGAGATCCATTTCAGAGGTGTTCTCACTATTGGATACACCCCATTTAAGTGAGAGGAGAAACGGAATAAGGAACTTATGTTAGTTACCCAGTGGCTCTGGCAATAGTGGCACCACAGTAGATTTAGACACATTAACACTGTGTTGAAAAATGTTTTTAACTGCAGTCTAAACTTATGAAAGAAAAAAAAATCTAGCATGCTGATAAGTCTTTTGCCAGTTTGGTCAAATTTGTTTTTTAAACGTGCCTGATGGCCTTGATGGACATGGTTATTGCTTCCTGTTCTTAGCTGCAGCCGGTTTGATAGTCTACTGCTGTCACCCATCTGCTTCAAGGTTCAATATATTGTGCATTCGGAGATACTCCTCTGCATACCTTGGCACTGACAAGTAGCTAGTGGTTTAGACCAGCGGTCCCCAATCCCAGGGCCACAGACCAGTAACAGGTATCAGGCCGCGAGAGTTGAGGCTCGGGTGTAAAATTTATGGTTTTCAGGGTTATTATCGTTAACTCTGTTTCCCTGGGTCTTTTCCCATGTGTTAGGAATAAATCTTCTTTTTCTGGTACTGGTACTGGTTTTATTTTGTTGTATTTATCCACCACACCTTACAGGACAGTCCGTGAAAATATTGTCGGACATAAACCGGTCCATGGCACAAAAAGGTTGGGGACCGCTGGTTTAGACCATTCATTCAAACCAGGTACAAGTGTATCTAACAAGGTGGCTGCTCAATGTATATTTTCTGAACTTCTGAAAAATCTTGTCTTGACAAATACCCAAATATAACCATATAAAAAATAAAACTAACACTGAAAACAAAAACTAAAAATTCTCAAACATTAAAAGCTAAACTCAAACCACCAAACCTGGAATCTGAACTGAAATGAAAACTCAGAACTACAGAAAAGATAAAAAGAAAACCTTCTCTTCGATATAAAAGCCAGACAAAATATGTGACTTGTTCACATGTGTTTTATTTTATTAACAATTCATGAGCACAAAATTGTGCCTATGAATTTGCAAATGAACTGCAAAGAATCAATACAGTATTTGTTGGAATCACACTAACTGATAACAGCTCTTATCAATACTGATAGAAAAACAAAAAAAACAAAACCAGAAACTCGGCAGTACTTAGCAGCATTACTGTTTGTAACGACAACCAGCTACAGTGGTTTGTTATCACAGCGTAAAATCATAAAATGAGACACAAAATAAAATACTGACAATGGAAGTACCTCCAAACTGTGCAGATTACAGCAGATCTCTCTCCTGCACTTCTGAGTGGAAGACGATGCCCTGCAAAAAGCACTGATGCTTCTCTTCTGTTTGGTACCTAAAGAGTTTCTGATCTGCTGCTTCATTAGGGAGTCAATTAAAATCCAACACATAAAGACTCTCCCACACACAAACTGTAACAGTAAAACACTTGATTCTTTGGTCTAGAAAATATGTATGTACAGTTATAAATAACTATTAAGCATAGAATAGAAATGGTTCTATTTTGTTGATAAATGACTTTGCATAAAACTGAGATCAACAGAGAAACAAAAATCACCAACAGACACACACCGACAACAAAATCAAAGATTAAAATTGAGTCCATCCCTGTAACGATCACCTCCTCTACAATCGAGGAAAATGTGCAAGTCAAATTCCAGTGACAGTTTACCAACCGTCCTTGGTTCGTTTTTCACTCTCCAGTCTTCTGTTTACGTCCTTCGACTCATGGTGCTGGGACACAGTGACCTCTAACACAGCCAGGACGTGGGCACCCACTGGGGCTCAGTGTCCAGTTTATCTATCAGCCTGCGCAGCTCGTGGAAAGCCTGGTCTGGATCCATGTTCAAGATGGTCGCATCAAAGTAGTGGCCGAAATTCTGCTCCATCTCGCGGGCCTTTTCAATGACCTCCTTCAGCATCTCCGGCTGTGCACAGGACATGGACATCAGTTCAAGAAACTGCAGTAGTGACTCTTATTATCACGTGTCTTCATTCTCAATAGCAGTCTTCATGAACAGAGGCAATGTTTATTTACTGATTTTTATATCTAAATTTGGATCCAATACATGTACACACATAAAAACGTGCCTGGGACTTTTCCCCACATATTAACTGCGATCTATAAGAATGTGTCATGTGTACTTCACACCATGTACACACATTTTTTTTAAGAGTAAGTCTGTTATGAAGTTCAAGTCAAAAATAGCGTGATAAAATTTAAAATAATTAAAAAAGGCATTTTTTTTTATTATGGAATCACCTTTTGTTCTTCATAAAATAATAAAACGGATTTGCCTTTCTATTCAGATGATGCTATAAATTCTTTTCTCTCTATAAGTTAACACATAAATGAAAAGGATGAGATCTTGTTTTTGTTTTTTGATCCATTTTTATTTTTATATCATCATCTTGGCCGGCACTACTTCAAAGACCGGTGCTGTGCTGACAGACTTTTGAAAAGCCGATGATGTGATGATGTCATTTTATTTAGTAAAGTGAGTAAAATTTATTTATTAATTAAGCGCTTTTCACAGACAAACAGTCACAAAGCGTTTGTGTGGGCTTGGTTGTTTCTGAGACCATTAAACCAAACACCTTTCCTTTTCTCTACTTCTTTAGTCATAATTTTGTCTAAGAGTTTATGGTCTAAAGAGTCTTTTTTCACAAGCAAAATTACCCAGATTAATTCATGACTAAAGCTGGGATTGGGAATTGAGCTAACAGTGTATGCAATTTATAAACAGGACTATGTACTGCTCTCCATGTCTGATGAAACAATGCCCCTTTCTGCCTTTGTGTTTACACACAATTTCACTTTTGTTTGGTTTGTGTGCATCTTATCTCATGGCGATTCTGTGAGTTAGAGACCAGTTTTTATGCAATATATGTGAGTAAATAATGGTCATTCCCTGCTCTGCCTGAACTATGTTTTCTTTTCTGAGCTGGTCAGCATTTACCTTTGGTGTTTTCCCCTCTGTGGCCAGCAGGGTGCGTAGTCGCTCCTGAGAAGGAGGAGCTATGAAGATCACATATGGCTTAAGGTTGGAGGATCTCAGGACTCGCAGTGACTGACAGAAGAAAAAAAATCAAGGCACAAAGAAACAAAATGAATGGAAAGAGCAACACAAGGAAAAAAAAACAGATTAAATATGGTGTCTTCAAATGTGTTATTTCAGCTTTGATCAGGCTTAGACAGGATTAAGACTTATGTTGAGGAAATGAAAAGGGGTCATTATGTTCTGGCAGGGCCACAGTGGTTAAGATCACAGATGAGGGAGGATCTAACGGGCTTTGTAATTAACATGTTAGTGTCTGGACAGTAACGAGGTCTCTTACCCTTGTGTGTAGGCAGAGCAGACAGATGCGTCCAGAGTTGATGACGTGTCGGACGGAGTCTGTGCTGGTGCCGTACAAGTTCTTCTCGTACTCCCCCGATTCGATGAACTTCCCTGTCGCCAAGTCGGCTTCAAAGGCAGAACGAGTTACAAAATGGTACTCGCGCCCATTCCGCTCATGTATCCTCGGGCTCCTGGTTGTATCTGAGCCGTTAAGAAGGACAGATATAACTGTTTTACATTTTCTGAGCTTTAAGTTGTCTATATATATATATATATATATATATATATATATATATATATATATATATATATATATATATATATATATATATATATATATATATATATATATATATATATATATATATATATATATATATATATATAGACATATATATATATATATATATTTATTTATTTATTTATCTGTGTGACAAACAGTTGTGCATTATGTGATAAGTTAAATGGTTTCACTTCTTTACTGAACACCAGAAACACGTTCTGCTCATCATCTGAGGTCTGTGATTAACATTTCACATCGCCTCGCTCTGGGCTCTGTTGCTTTGACCAAGCGGAGACTTACGTGGAACAGCGACAGCAAACTTCTCGGGTTCGATGGAAAGAAGCCTCCGGCGCAGCTCATCGTGACCGCTGTTTGTTGGGCCGATCAGAGCTATGGGGCGTTTGCGGTTGGCAGGCTGGTGATAGAGCGACATCTCCTCATAGGTCAGGATGTCATCGTAGTCTGAGGAGACAGCGTGGGAGGGGTTATTGAAACATCCCTGACCTACATACCAAATTACTGCTCTTGGACTGACCTGTGACCTCTCTGTGGAGGATAGAAAGATGCATGGGACTAAGAGATCAATAAATTTACAGTGTTTGAGTAAAGTTTTTTTCCCCACAGTGCTTCATATCTGACCCTCATGGCTCACAGTCTGCCACTTTTAGCCGTGGATCAGGTTCATTAGAACAGTATGTGTGCCACTTAGTGAATATTTGTGTTTCTATGTGTGAGCCAATCACAGCACAGGTTCCTCCAAGCCATTTAGGCACCTGCTGGTCACCTGTTCGTGCTCCCTCTGATCCTGTCTGTGAGGGTAGGACTAATCTGACCGGAGACACACCAAGTCTGATCAAGCTGAAGTGAGAAAGACGAGACGTGTCAGCTCTGGTGTGGAAGTGGTCTTTCTCGTGTGATAAAGACAGAGCGACACTGGGTTAAGACTGTAACCAGAGCCCACTTTTAAATGGGATTATTACTCAAACCACTGAAGAGCCACACAAGAGAAGAAAGCCTTACCTGTACTTTTGCTGGACTGTGACGTGCTCTTCTTCCTCTGTTTCTTACTCTTCTTTGGGTACCAATTCTTCCCTGTTATTACAAAGAAATTTGCTTTAAAAGGCAAATTATCACAAGACTGTTAAAAGACGCTGAGCACGTTAACTTCTTCTTACCTTGCTGCTCTCGACTTCTGTCTGTTAGAGTTTTCTTTAATGTCTCTCTCTGTTGCTGGAAGCTCTTACCTAAAAAAAAAAGATACAACATACAGACAGTTATTAGTAATTTATATAAATTCTATTATACTGGAACATTATTTGTGCCTAGACTGGACGATTACTAAGTGGCCAGAAACCACCAATATTACAAATCCTAAGCTTTTGCAAGACTACTATTGTTTTTCTTTCTCTACCTAAAGAGGGGGAGACAAAAAGATGGCCCGCTTTCCATTTCCAGTGCTTAACCCTCTCTTTCGTCCCACCACAACAAGGCCTAGGTCAGAAAGTAATCACAAATAATTCTCAGGTGTTTGCTTTAATCTGCTTGACGTGCCAGATGGATGCTGATTCCTGCCAGGGTAGTAGTGCCAGATTAGCTATTAGTCACTTTCAAGTACTCTTCTGAGACTGGGTTTCCAGTTACTAGAAGGGGTCGAGCACATTACTGGCTTATCATTATTTTATAAGAAGCTCTCCTATGTAGCCCATGTATTAATTATTAAAGATTTTATTTCATGTATCATCTCTCAGAAATCTGCCATTTTGGAATTAAGAAGCTCTTGCAAAAAAGAAAAAAAAGGGAAGAAGTTGTTACCACGATGTGAATTAATTATGTGTGTACGCTACAGGCAGTGTCACAGTTATTCTTTCTGGCAATTTTAAGCGTGTAACCCCACAAATAGTATTCGCTTTGCATATATCCATATACGGGCTCCAATTTTTTGTGTTGCTTTTCCATTATAGATGATACTCAGTACATCTAGTAATGATTAATAATCAATAAATCTACCCAAGTTATATAATTTCATATCTTAATGTAGACATTTCCACGTAGCATTTTGTTTGTGCTTACTGACCGACCGTTTAACCCGACCACAAAAATATATACAATTCAATTAAGTTTTATTTATATAGCGCCAAAGTACAACAACAACAAAGCTTCAGGCAAAGACCCTACAGTATTCTGGAGAAAACCCCAACAATTAAACGTTCTCTATGAGTAAGCACTTTGCGATGGTGGAAAGGAAAAACCCCCTCTTAACAGGAAGAAACCCCCAACAGGACCAGGCTCAGGGAGGGGCAGCCATCTGCCACAGATGGTTGGGGTGTGAGGGGAAAGAGAAAAGAATAAATAAAAAAGAGCTACTCATACCAAAACAGGAGCTTAACATTAAATAACATTTTACTGCTCCTCCTCTTACACATTTGAGCCTTGTGCATTGCAAAAGGTATTAAAAAAACAGCATGTATATTTTAAAATATAATACGATGTAGGGTTTTTTAATATAGTCTTTTCTTACTCCATGCTGTGTGTATGACATCACAACTATAGGTATTTGTAAATATTATGCAGCATTATGTCCTTGCAGTTATTATCTGTCCTTGTTAAGCAATAAACTTCATAATGACATTCAGCTCCGGTCTGACTTCTACCTGGAATGAGTCCAGCCAGGGGCTGGTTTTCCTCATCTCCATCCCTGTAGGCTTGCCACCAGTTAGAGTCATCCTGGCTGATGACATGGAGTATATCTCCCTTCTGGAAGGACAGGCCCAGCTCTCGACACGGCACGAAGGGGTCATCAGACGGGTCGTAGTCAAAGTACGCTCGCACGTGCATCTGAGGACAGGGTTTTACATTGTAAAGGACTCTTGCACGCATGCAGACAGGCCATCTCGCGCACATACGGCCACATACCATAAGATACTTACCACAGTCTGTCTGTGCGGGGCAGGTTTAATCTGAGAGCTGGGGATGAGGAGGAAGGTCAGAGTGCCATGCATTTGTTGCTGTGGAAAACATGAATTGCAAAAAATTGATGGATGGATTTTATATTCTGAGAGCGCACTTAGTTCAAACAACTATCATTTGCATATCTTTTTTTAAATGACAGCTTGAAATTCAATTTGCCTAAACAAAATTTTTTTTAGCAGTAACATTATTTTATCTATTAATAAGAATTATATGTTAACTCTTTAAAAAAAATATATTATTTTTTGATAATAAATTTTTTTCTAAAAGTTATATTCTCTGTGAGTGACATTAAAGTTACAAACAAAGTGTCCAGGTAGCAGCAATATTTTCGCAATTTAGTGATTAAAAGTGTGTCATGCAATTTCTATCATCTTTTGGGGGTAAAAAAAAGTCACACTGATGATGTAGAAGTCTCAAAAACTCACAAAAACACATGTATCAAATATGATCCGCTTGGCTTTAAAGGGTTAATAGTAGTCAAAGATAACCTGAAGAAATACAAACTGCAGTTTTTATTTTTGATTATTTAATTTATTAAGGGAAATAAAATCTACCCATTTAATAACTGGTTGCGGCACCCTTGGCAGCAAGAACTGTAATCAATAACTGGCAATAAGTCACATCGCTGTGGAGGAATTTCTGCCTTTTCTTCTTTGCAGAATTATTTTAATTCAGCCACACTTAGTAATCCTTACTTGGATTAACTTTTATCCATCTTTGATCTTAAAATCTGTTTGATGAGCTGACGTTTAAGATTAATTTAACATTTATGGGGGACAAATATAAAAAAAAAGAAATCAGAAATGGGACAAATACCTTTTCATGTCACCGTATTGAAATACTTTGTGCCATTATTAAAACAAAACAAAACAAACTGCTGTGAAAAATAAAAGAGCACTTATAATTACCAGCAAGTCGTGGACTTCATTGACGTGTTTCCCACGGATAGAAATCCCGTTGATCTCCAGGATCTCATCTCCTTCACTGAGGAGGCCACTCCGCTCTGCTGCTCCGCCCTTTACAACACGGCTCACCACCACACTGTCCATGTCATTACGTACTGTTGCACCCTGATGACCATGCACAGACACACACTTACAAAGTTTGTACAGATGGCATAACAAGAAAAAGACCTTACACTGAGCAAAGACAGAAGTCTGAAGACACAAGGAGAGGAACGGGTGTGAATACAAAGAAATGCGACCACCACTGTTATTTCCAATTCATTCCCATTGGATATGTGACACTCAGGCTGACAGGCACTCATTCTCCTCCACAGTTTGAATGCAACAACCCTTCCAATTCCATCCTCATTTCACAGGAAACCAGAGTCAAAGGAGAACCATATGTGGGAGCTAGGGCAGGTAGTTAATGATGACTATGTACTGGTGCATGAAGACATGGCTTAAGTAATTTCTGCTAACTATTCTCCCTTAGAGGCCAAAGGATGTTATAGTACTCTACTCTACATTTAATATTAAAAGGATTAGTATACCTTGCTTGCATTCCTAACATGATGAGCCACCTTTGGGAGTGGTATTGTGGGCTCAACTGAAAACTACCATCTGGTATCTGTTCTCTTCTCTACTGATGACGTAGGGTCAGGTTGACAGAGAAGCTGATGTACACTACTGAAAGTAAGCAGTTTACAATCCATGATGAAATCACAGATGCACATGTGCAACTGGTCAGAATGAGACTTTCAGACAGTGAACTCAAAGTAAGAAGCAGCGCAGAGACATATGAGGAGATAATCTTGAAGGAACACTAGCAAAAATGAAATCAGGTGAGGCATTTTTATGACATAGCTAATTTTTATGGGTTGAGTTGCAATAAATTATGATTGACTATCCTTGTTACCATGTTTCTCATTCTTTCTTTGCAGATACAACCAAAAAAAAAATAGATGACATCTCACCAGTGGAGTGTCTCTGGCCTTCTCCAGCCGCACTAATTTAACCGTCTCTCCAAGGTACTGGGTCACACTTTCCTCTGCCATTTCTTGCACTGCCACGCTGTCATGGGCCTGCATCAGTGCCTGCAATGCAAACACACATATATTGTAGAGAAAGAGTATGATCATGCAGAAATATACAAACATGTAATGAACAAAAATAAAGTGTGAAAGGAATAAATGAGGACTTGAGAAGAAACAAAGGATGCTGCGTTCTATAGCAGTTGACATGGGAAATAAAATGATCATAAATCTTATACGGTTTTAATCAAATTCTTCACGGCTGTGATTTTTTAATGTAAAATGATGAAAGACGAAGTGATACCAAACAAGTTTCCAGACCCCTTTGACATGCACCTGCAAGCAGAAGCATCCTGCCACCCAATCTTTTTTAACAAGACCAGTCAGCAAACCCACCTCTAAGCCAGAAATAATACAGATATTACTCCTTCATATCATTTATTGTGACAAGTGCTCTGTACCCCACGATTAATAACCGTCGGTCCAAATTAGTTTCTCTATCCTGCAGCAGAGGGGACCTGAGAGAGCAGAGGCCGGGCTAAGCTTTGGCATACACGCAATCCATCTTACTCTGCCCTGCATTTAGGAGTCAAAATGCACGGCCATCAATCATCAAACACCTTTGGCTGGACTGCTCCCGAGGAAATGGTGTCCCAGAAAACAATGAGAGGGAGACAAGGGGACTTGAGGGGGCCCTGCTCCTCTCTCACATGTCTCTATTAGTTTTTCACATGAAGCTGTTTACCTGTACTACAGGGTGACTCATGTGAGCCTCTGCTCCCTGCAGAGAAACCAGCATAATCTGTTCCAATTTCTGTGCCACAAGGCAGGCTCACATCTCATCACTCTGCCCCTGCCAGCTACACGGTTCCAACTCAGTGGAGGGGTTAACCGGCATCGGGGGTGGGAGATTGCGATGCTTCACACGGTCATCTGGGTCAAACATCAGACCCCGTGGCGCTCCTCTGTCAAGACCCTCAACCATAAAAATCATAGCAGAGTAACGCACCTGGGGTCTTTTCTCACCTTAGTGCCTCGCTAATAGACGGTGACAGCCTGATAATGTGGCTTCATTTTTTCCTACAGAGGAGTCACTTTAGTCTAAACTGACAAAGGCAGAGTGTCATGCAGCATCAAATAAATGCAGTTTCTGTTGTTCTTTTCACGTTGACACACCAATTTCTTAAAACAAAAACTCCCAATTTAATGCTGCAGGGGTTACCCAAAATGAAGCGTGTAATGTTTTTTTATTTTGTTTTTCTTTTAAAACAGAGCTGTGGGAGTGGCCTTTGTCAACTGCAATGCTAATGTTTCTGTAAAGATGAAAAAAGCAGCACACGAGAGAGGGGCATCTTAATTGTCCAGTTGGTCAGCTAGGCTAGCAGCAGCCTTTGGCAGTGTACTGTAAGGTCATTACTACACGGGTTACGGACAAGTCGGACCTCATTATGTTGATCTGTAGCCATGTCACAAACAGTGGATAAAAAAAGCTCTTTAAGCAGTCTGACAAGAAGGTTGCTCAAAATTACATATGTGTAATTTAAGGACAGATACAGCATTTCACCAATTTACAAATTACATATACCTAAACTCATATTGCCACATTTAAGTTTAAATTTTAAGTGTCCCTTCATAACAAGTAGGCATGTGCCAGAATGGTCCTTTTTTTTTTTTTTTTTAAACAAATTCAATTTGTCTGACATCATTAGTGCTAATTTCAGTGAGACAACTCCAGTTTAAAATGATTTATTACAGCGGCAAAACATAGTTAGAGGCTGGCATCTAATTTCTGAGCTCATCCCTCCCTGCAAATATGATTGATGAGTAAATACCCCGCTGGAGACTACATATGGATACTGGGTTGGTGAATGGCTCAAAACAGGTGGGAGTGGAGATGGGCAGGACTGACATGTCAAAGAAAGTGATGGTATATTCTGCAACTTGAACAGACCGGAGGAGGGAGTGTTTGGACACATGAGCATAAAGTGCTAAAGCTTGAGCTCAGTGTTTGTACTCCTTGCAGGAAAGCTCACCAAAACACTACTGCTTCAACAATACTACACATCTCTATTAAAACCTATGGTTGTGCTCAGTAAAAATGTGTAAAAAATAAACTAGCATAACAAGCCTAATTTTTCATAACCTTTATTAAAAAATTAATTTAATTAAAAAAATTAATTTAAAGGAGGTGGATGAACAACACACCAAATGGCTAATTTAAACTGCTTGAGGGACAAGTTGATCTTGAAAAAAAGGCTGACACACACACACACACTGAATAACAGCTAAAAATAACAGTTTTAGAATTAATATGTCATAGAGGATTTAAGGTCTTTAATAACCATCCGCCCTGGCCAAGTGTCCTTGATCAAAACAGTAAATTCCATCCATTTCATAACCCTGTGGCTGTAATGATGGAGAGCCTGACCTCTATATCTTTCATTCAAGAGAAAGGGCCCTATTTCACCTTCTAATAAAGTGCATATGACAGCAACAGAGATGTAAAACTGTCCAACTGTCTCTGAGCTGGTAGGCAGCCAAGTCTTATGGTTTATTGGCATATTCTATACTTCCACTAGGACCTCTGACATCCTAGTGGAAGGTGCAAGAAAAACAATTAGCCTTTTGGAAAGAGTCCAGTAAAACATTAATTATATTTCCAGTTGTGCAATTATCAGAATATTAACTAAATAAATGAGTTGGCCCAAAAGGTTCTGCAGGCTTTCTCGGCCTCAATGGTGCTGCCTTATAATAAAATTGCGGGTAAGGAGAGCTCATGGCTGGGAGGCTGATCTCTGACCTTTAGATGAGGATTGGTGAGCAGAGCTCTGAGCTCTAAACCCTCCTTATGTTGGCTGGACTGGAGAATCTTCTGTACCTGAAGAGAAACAGAGACACACCACAGTAAAATAATTCAAGATAATGTCAAGAGCTAAACTGTCAACGGCTAATTAAAAACTTTTAACACAATAGGGACAATCAACCTCTTAATCTTTTATAAGATGACTTTTAAGTCATCTAACAAGTCACAAGAATCCAAGTAAAGTTAGAAAGTTAAATCCCCCTTTATCAAATTAACAGATATCAAATGTAGACCTCAAGGATAATTATGTATCCTATTTACTAACTTTACAAGGTTAGTTCTTCTTTCATAGTTTAACATCTGAAAGCAAACACTTGATAGTTCCATGGTCTTCTCCTTACTGTACAGCTAAGGGGTCTAACTTTTTATGCATAGGAGTAGAACCCTATGATGAATAATATATAAGTAAAATGTGCATGAAAGGTTTCAACTAATGACTATCACCATTGTCATGGACATTATTTTCTGAATCTGCCCTGTTGTATCATATTTTACAAATGTAGCTCTTTCATTTTGTGACCTTCACTTGTTTTGCTGTCTGGGTACCAAAACATACATACTGTAAATATCTATATGAAGTTTAGATGCTAAACTGTTCCCATCCTAAACCCACGTACACCATAAAAACCATGCTAGTGGCACAATCTGGTAACAAGCCTGTGGCATGGAAGAAATGTTTTCCCAAGAAAACTGCAAGACAAATAACATTTTTGAAGTGATCTATGTATAACACAAGAAATTCCAAACATTTGGGGGGGAAAAGTATATCTTTCAAAGTGCACACAAACATAGGTCCCTCACACAGAGTTAATTTGGAACCGCTCATGTAACTCACAGCGGGAGTTCGAATTCCGTGCAGAAAACTGCTCTACATACAGTCTTGTTAAATGCAAGTTTCATCCTGTGTTTATAATGTGCGAACTTTGTGTTTCACCAAATTTAACAAGCACTGGGGACTGGAAAATCCCTGATCTGAACGGCAGCATGTCAAAATTCTGGTCGATTTCCAGCCTGTCAAAAAATGTTCCAGTTTTCTTTCTTTCCTCTCTTTCTCTCTGTTCCATTTTAATCCTTTGGCTCTTGTGTTGTAATTTCATGAAACAATGCAGTGGCTGTGGCTTTGGACTCTTCAATGAATAATCACTAATTATTTTGGCCTTCTGTTTCTTCCCCTTCTTCTCTTGTTTGGAGCTTAGTTCATCCGTTACACTAATCAAAGCTCTCACTAACAAGGTGACGCACTTTCCCTTCCCCCCTTAGTGGTGCGGCGCCGCGGCCCACGCTGCTGTAAGCTGCTGGAGTTTCTTTTTCTGGCCGCCCAGATCCTGGCTTCCTTCCCGCAGTGCGCTGCACTGCTCAGCCAGCATCAAAGGCTGCCGAGAGATTAGTTTACCCAGTGGTCAAAGTGAGTGTCACACAGAACAGCCACTTAGTTTAGACATGCTGCAGCTCAAACTTTAATGCACTGATAAGCGCTTCGGGAGCTGGCCCGGCGGATGGGTGCGCACACTGATTTACTGTACACGGGAAGACAATGTGCTGTGTGCGTGAGGCAAAACAGATCATCACACCCAGCCTCTTTATCTTCAAACCACTCCTGTCATGACTGGAATAGCAATTCTGTTGCAGTGCTGCTTGCTGGCCTTTGAATGAACTCTACACAGCTCACAGTCTGTTTTGTTGACACAAGTTGTACTATTACACATCTAGCCATCAGCTAAACATCACACTGAACAAGTCTAAATGTCCTGAAAAGTCTCCATTACATTCTTTCATGTTACACCTATCACAAGTTGACACTAATCCTAATGAAGTGCCTATTGTGGGTGTAACTTGTCACAGATATACAGAGCTTCTATGTGTTTCATGGCAAACCACATCAGAATTTCAGTCTTTCTACAAGGTCTGTTCTGTGTGACAGGCTCTATTTTGAACACTGTGTGCAGAGGCTCAGTTCTGCTGGGACACAAATCAATTACTGCTGCTTTGCTTCAGCAGAGACCAGCTGGTGTTTTGTCAACAAGGAATTCAGGTGTGGCAGATTACCACCTACTCAAACCTAAAGATTGAATTGGTTTGTTGCTCTCTGTCACCTTCTGTACTGCAGCTCTACAGGCACTGTAAACTGTTATTTAAATAGAAAACAGCAACTACCCGATGAAAGGTATAAAAATAAAAAAAATTAGTTAAAAAACACTCATTATTTTTTATATTTACAAATAACCTGAAATACACCTTCACACCTTCCTCCTTTATTTCCCTGTTATATCATCCACTTTTCAACCTAATTGTCATATTAACGTTCTTGAATCTCCTTTGTTGGCAGCTCACTCAATTTTTATGCGCAGCCTGGATCTCACATATCCCTCATTTTTGTTTTGACTCACCTTGTTAACCGCAAGACAATTTACATTTCATAATTATTCAGACTGGCATGGCTGTCTTTTGGGCAGCTTTGTTGAATTAATCATCACCTCGAGCAAAGATTTTTCACACTTCACTGAGTTTGCTCAGTTGCTTTACTCACATATGCGCTTTGAAAGCAAATATAAACTGAAAGGGTCCAAGGAATTAGGAATTAGGAATTGCAGCCCGAGTGCCTTTTTGCCTTTATGCATAAAATGCAACCTCTGCAGAGGCCACCCTTGGACTAATGAAGTACTAAACTGGTTTTGTGACGTGGTTCAAATAATTAAAGTGAGGGCTTCATTATTCTCAACCCAAGACTGCGGACAGCTTCATCTACAAATATATTAGTATTGCCAAAGTTTCAGCCGTAACAAACAACTAGAAAATGATCATCCCACATACCTCCAGGCAGAGGTCTTGAGCTTGTGATGTAAGGGGGGAGGTGGGACTGACTCTGCTCATCTGCTGAGACACAGTGCTGTATATTGAATAGGCAGTCCTGAAGTCTTCCTTAGTGAGGAGCTGCGTTATAAGCTCCACATCCTGCTGGCTCTGAGCATCAGTCAAGCAGTGCTGCACCCACTTCAGAGTCTGCAGCAACTCCTCCAGCTCTGAGAAAGAATCACAGACAGTGAGTAGGGGCAATGCCGAGGTATACAGAGGCAATGCCGAGGAAAAGTCGGGACTTTAGCTTTTAGTCCTTTAAGTTTAAAATTTTCCTCATTGTTTGTCTTCTAGGTTTACTTTTCTGGCAGCATAGCTTCGTACTGCAATTAAATTCTAAGTCTTATACCTGTATATCAAAGTTTTCCACTAGCACATTCTGTATTTGGCCCAGGGTAATCTCTAGCTATATCACACATAGATCTACAACCTTAGTACTGCAGCACACAAGCTGTCTGTTGCTCTTAAAACATGTTATTTCTAAGTCATGTACAAAATATGTTGATATTTAGACATTTTAAATCATTTTCAGAGGCATAATTACTTTAATTTTAGTGGAACTAGAGCTGATTTTGCTCCACTGCTTTCAAAGGTAATAGCCACCTCTGCTGCAAAGCCACCGTGCATACTGTACATAGTATGCTTCTGCTAAATGAATAGTTGTTTACTTTCAGTAAGTAAGGCAGAAATTTTTAAGATTAGCAGTGCAATCTTCAGGAGTCATGGCATAAGAAAACATTAGGGAGCAAAAATCAAAACAATAATTAGACATCTTGCTGTGGAGGTCCAGAAATTTGCTCCCAGGCCACTAGTTATCTATGAGTCTTTATTTTTAGTCAACCTTTATTTCAGTTCAGTAGTTGCTACAGTGTTTACACCGGAGATTTAATATGGGAGATAGTAAGAATACATTTTGTGGCATCCTTTTTTTTTTCACTTCATATTTTCTTGGACAACGTTCATGAAATAGTTTACAGTCTAGAGTAATGTTTATTATTATTTACTACTGACTAAAATTAGATTTTATAACTGAACGTGCTAAAAAGTAGCTTGACACCAATATCATCTGAAGTATTTATATAGTAAAGAAATAATAGAAACTTTTAACTAATGCTACAGAATATTGTGTGTACTTTATTATACCACAGCAAGGCTCTGTCAAACCAAAGTCTTAGACAGGTCAAGGTACACAGACACTGTCTGTGAAAAAAAAAAGATAACACCCTGAAGACCCGGTGAAAGTTACTTCCCAGGAAAATCACACTGTTTCTGTCCAGCTGTGATAAAAAATAATATTATCCTCATTATTATTATTACTGTTGTTGTTGCTGTTATAAATACATTAGAGTATGGGCTGAAAAAAATTACTTTAACAATTTGTATTTTACCCACTAAAATAAGGCTCATACTACATAAATCATGATCACTGAGTGCATCTTAGCTATATACTGATGACTTTAAATGATCTTTAAACTGTATAGAAAATATAACAAAGACACTTTTTTCAACATAAACAAACAAAAAACATGTTGATCCATAGTGGTGCGCTCATATTATGCCATACACTCTTCTTCTAACAACATTTTTTTTCCTGGAATGCTGAATTTTTATTTTATTTTTTATTAATTTTATTGCTATGTCTGGTTTCTGTTATTTTATTACATATTTATATTTGTATTGTACAGCACTTTGGTCTACCAGGCGTGTTTTTAAAGTGCTATATAAATAAATGATGATGATGATGATGAATTTTGTGCTGGGTTCAGCTAATCACTTGCCCTATGGTAGCTGGGATAGGTACCCTGCGACCCTGAAAAGGATAAGTGGAAGAGAATGGATGGATAGGTTCAACTAATCAGTGGAAACTGGACATCAGTGACACCAAACCAACCATCTTTAGTAACATCTTTCAATTTACCCTTTCACTGTTTAGTCACTAGTTTGATTCTTTCTGTTTTACCTAATTTTTTTCTTAAGTATGCATACATCCCATTCTTTCAAGCATGTCTTCCTCACTGCAATCTCTCACTTCACACCTGTTAACTCACCGACTACAGAATCCAGGGAACATGTGTCTTTGGTGGCCTTTTCCTTTCCCTCAAAGGTGGGATTGTCAATGCCCACTTTAGGGTTCTGCGAAAGCTTCTTGAGCCTTAGGGAAGAGTTGAGGTCAATTTCATGCTTCAACCTGCTGTCCTCTTCCCTCCTTTTTCTCAGCTCCTCTTGGTAATGCTGGATCCTCTCCATGTGGGCACTGCACTGTGGAGATTTGACAAGGCTGCTTTCATCCCCTGGACAGTCCACGGCCCTCTCTCTGTGGCTCTTGATCAGGCCTGAGGCCTCTTGCACATAACCGTTCATATGGGATGTGATCATCCCTGCTGCAGCAGTGTACCGCTCAAAGCACTCCAGTGTTTCCTGAGATCTGCTGGAGTGTTAGGAGGGACTGATGCTGAGACTGCTCAACTCAGGGGCCATACTGAAGCAGTGGAAGATGTAGTCCTTTTCCCTTTTTCTGTAATTTGTCATCCTGCAATTCAAACAGAAAGTTTCAAAGGTTTAAAACACTTCCTCTAAGTGTTTACATGCTTAATTCTAAAATATCTTTGAGGTCTTTGCTGCTAGCACATTTACTTTTTCTATAATTTTACAGATTGTAAATTAAAAAGAGTGTCACTTAATTTATAAATAAATATTTCAACGAAAATCTTGATTTGTTTCTTGTTGTTGTTGTTATATGCTCTCAGCATTTATTTGTTCACACTTGAAATAAAATACACCCATAGAAACATTTGCAAGCCTTATTAATGTAGTCTACGATCATGTAATATAAACTATGATTTAAACACACTATTTAATATTAATTTATCATTTAGACCTATTTTCAAACTAAATATGCAAAGATTTCCTACTTAGTTTCTCAAATCGTTTTCCCCTCACCTTAACTTTGCAGTAAAACGAATATGTTATAGGACTGTTTTAGACTGCTACTACTAAGTAGCAGTTTCAAAAGTTGCCGTCTGAACCTGAATAACTCTGTTACTAAAAAACTTGCTCAGGCATGTAAACCTCATACTGAATCTGTGATGTTTCAGCAGCCTAGACTTGTCATGTTGAAGTTCTTTAACGTCTCAAATTACTCACATTGCAAAATTTCAGTCATGCTGAGACTTTGTGTCGCCTGTTGATCAGTGCCAGCACCGCCTCCTATGTCCTCTCATCAATCTCACCACTAATCTAACTCCTAACAGGAAAGGCTTTTTAACCTTAGTCAATTAAAATCCCTTGAGTGCAGCTCCATCCAGCCATTTGCTTGTTTACACTTATCCCTAATTGCTCACCTGAAAAACTTAATCAACTCTATTGTATGTATGGGTGCCCATTATTCTGTTACATATATGTACTTAGTAACTGCTACTTTATTTACTTTTAAGGACGTAACATGCATTCATCTGATTCTGGTAGTACAGCAGACATGAAGCTTTGGTCAATTCATGAGAAAACCCCCAAAAAACTTTCAATAAGTGAGTAGTGAAAGTGTTTTATAACAGGACACGTAGAAAGCCAAAACCATGTCTTGATATCTTACATAATGTGTTTGTGTAAATACCATATTGTGGCATAGCTAATCCAACCAGCTATGGCTTAAATACATTTCAGGATTGAAAGCTTGATTTTGAAAGCGTTCACCTGACCTTATTGCAAAGGCTTTGCAGTTAAGACAACCTTTACATGCAACAATAAAATAAATATAAACAAAAACTGTTGCTGAATGCCACCTCTCTTTTGTAGTAAGTCATATACTCACGTCACCCATCACCACATGGCAATCTCCCCCCCCCCCCTTTACCTACTTCTCAAAGCTAATTACGGCTGGCAGTCTATTGCCTTGTCTCTCAAACCCCTCCTTCACGGAAGCATTTAGCTGTGTTTAGAGTGGCGATGTACTGCTAACAAACAGCAAAGACTGCCAGCGTACCATCTGTTCCCAAGGGCTTAATTAAGCATGGGATCTCATCCTAGCTTGGTGGCCACAACAGAAGTAGGAGGGATGCTGGGAGGGGACAGGATACCTGTGTGGAAGACTGAGCATGAATGGGCACGCACGCACATACACCCACTCACCCACCCACCTAAACATAAGCAAGTAAGACAATACAAACAAAAAAACACTGGTTCCAGTTAGACATTTGCTCAAGGGATTAAATATTTCTGGGAAAATAAATACTGATGCCAAATTAGACAGTGATAAATGGCTCAAATCAGCTCACCTACCTACTAAAAGATTTAGGTGACAGTGGAACACCAAACAGATAAAACCCTTTCAAAATAACATTATGAAGGAGGACATCCCATGACCACACACAAATAAATAGGAAACGTTATCGTGAATCACCCTGAATTCCTAGTTTTTCAGACTATGACTCCGCTAAACTTATCACCCCGAAATTAACTTTGAGCAAGTCCTGGAATATTTGTCATGTATGTTGACAACAACTCCAGATGCATTTACTTACTGAGAGCAGTTTAAAAGTCCTGAAAAATGTATGTCAAGTGAACATGGTGCACATAATAATTTTGCAACAAAAGTGTTAAAGCCTGCTCCGAGGATAAGGTATTACAACTCACTGTAAAATGCGGATAGCACCCTACACTGGCATGCTTTTTCTCGGCTAGTTTTCTCTTTATATGGCCTTACAAATGATTCCATAATAACTAGTAAACATGGGAAATGGGCTTGTACCATTCCAGCATAACAGTAGATACTGTGAAATGTCTAATAAAGGCAAATAAAGACACAAAAATGCTTCTTAGTTAATTGGTAACTTTAAAATTTGCACAGTGAATGCTCTTAGAGCACTTGTAATTACTTTCTACTCCCAATGAGACACCAACTGTCTTGTTAGTAACAAAGGTAGAAATAAAATAAAACAAATGAGTTTCAGTTCATAGTATCCATAATTCACTGAAAATATGAATACGATAAATATGACATGATAGCTGGAACAGGCAAATTGTAAGGAGTTACAGTGTCAAAATATTACTTATTGGGTTGAAACATTAATTTGTAGTTTGGTACAACTTTAAAAAGTAGCAGCACATTTCTACAAAGCAGTACCACATCCGCTTAGAATAAGCAGCGGTCCTAATTTAAAAGTGTAAAATTGGATTTTTAATCAGTGTTAAGCGCTAACGTAACAATAGCAAGGAACTTAGCTTAGTAGCATGGTACCGCTAACTGCGTAGCTTAACGGTAACTGTCCCGCAACAAACTCGGTGTACTTACCGCTTTAAAAGAGCGAAGTGGATGAGATTTTCGTATTATTTTACTGTCCGTCGCTCAGAAAACGTGTGATTTGTTCACACAAGTATGAGCAGGATAAGGAAGACGTGTCTCCCGGTCTTCACAGAACCACGTTCAGCCGCTGCTGTGAGTTTTGTCCGGGCACTGTCGGGAACACTTGTGGCCATTGCTGTGGAACTGCGCTTGTTGTTTTGAGTCGTCTCCGTGGCAACACTTGCGCCCCACAGCGCCCCCTCCTTGTCAGGCACGCAATGACCCCCAATCTGCCGAACTGCACCATGTACTTGAAGCCGATTAGATCGGTGACGCAGTGAGTAAGAGGGAAAATTTGCCCCATAAAATCCCTGTTAAAAGTCCTGGAATCAACAATAAGGTTAATTTTGTTTTCTTTGCTGAAATGTTGTGTTTATACATACAACTATTCACTTGTGTGAAAATGTGCAGACTGCATGACAGAAAAGCAAGGTTCTAAATTACTGTTTCGTTTTGTTCTTACATTAAAGATAAGATCAATATCTTTTAATCACATGATAGATCACAAAATGTCAACAGTTAGGGAAAGAAATGCATTTATTTTTAATAATTCACACTATAAATGAAAAAAAGTGAAACCCTTTAGAATATAAACAGAAATAAAACTGGATATAGTTTCAGAAAACACTAATTTTGAGACTGTATTTTTAAATTCTTCCAAATTCGTATTGGAAACTCACAAATAATGCTCCATTTCTTGCCCAATCTGATACAAGGTTTTAACCTCAGCAGGCTTGACCACGTCTAAACGCCTAAATGTGGTTTTTCCCATGTGATTGAGTAATACGATATTTGCATAAACAAGAAACTGAACAGTTGTAGCTAAAAAGTGACCAGCGGGTGTGAATAGGGGAGACCGGGGATAGTTGTAACGTGGGTCAGTTGTAACACTTCCAATTTCTCCAGTCAGGGCTAAGTTTCAAATGATGTGACTCATTCTGTGCATGCCCAACTCAGTTCTGCTATCACATGTGAAAAATCAGCACATTTTGTCAAACACAGACAATTTAACACGAAAAAAAGTAATTTGTATGCCAAAAAGTAAGTTTTTCTACTTTATTTCCATTTCTAATAGCATTATCTGCTTTGCAGTTAAACTCATCAAACTTAAATTATGTTATTTGTATGCCTATGGGGATATATCCTGTGTAGGTCTTTAGTGCTAATGTTTTAGCCGTTGGCTGTAATGTTAGCTAGTTCATGGCTATAATAGTCTGGGTCAGTTGTAACAGCAACAGTCTGGGTTAGTTGTAACAATAATGCAGATGTTACAACTTACCACACTATTACTTTAACTTATATTAAACAAGTTGGGGCAAAGACATCAGCAGAGAGAGGTTCACTGGTCGCTTTTGTATATGCGGTTAATGCCATTGGCAACACAATTCCTCCACTGTTTGTGTTCCCACACATACATTATGCAGACCACTGTGTCAGAGATGGACCAGTAGGAAGTACTGGTAGTGGAAATAAATCAGGATGGGTGCAAGAAACAGATTTCCTCATCTTTCTGAAGCACTTTGCACCACACTAAGGAAAGCCATGATAAAAAGTAATGGAATTGCGATGCTGGTGAACAACTACATTTTTTCAGCTTCATTGTTATGTTCAAAATTGGTGCAAGAGTTGTAGGTTATAATGCCCACTGAGCCAATGAGGCCAAACTCAAGGAAGACCAACCAAAATTAATGAAATATTCAGTTGCAGAAAATTTCATAATTTGTCTTTTTTGAGGGATTGGAATATGTTCAAAAGCTAGATTTCTGCATTCTGTCACACACACACATAGCTACATAAATGGCTCTAAGTGCATTCATGTGTTGAATAAACAAAGATTACATGTTAATGTTTTGTTAGAACCCTTTTTCATTGTGTTACATTTCACCCCAGGATATGTTACAACTAACCCAGACTATGGGGTTAATTGTAACATTTCACTCTTTGTGTTTGAGGCCATATCATGCAATGGGTAATTGTGCTGCAGAGAAAATAGCTGCACTATTTAATAGCCGAGACATGTAAATACTTTGCATTACATTTTGAATCCACTACCTTAAAAGAGCTCCAATTTACAGACAGAAATGTCAAAAATGTTACAACTATCCCCGGTCTCCCCTACATATGAAACATCATTTATAAAGCGCTAAAATTAAAGGCCAAGTGATCAGTTTCAGAATGACATTGTTATGATTCTTCGCAGACTAGCGTGTGAGCGTTAATTTAATGCCGCAGCCTGTAAAAGTCAAGTTAGTTCTAAGCGCTATATAATTTATTTTGTGACTACATTTCTTGAAAATGTGCTCTAAAAGTCTAAGCTAACTGTAAATTAACCTGTCTTTATTTTTAGTGAAGTAAAAGTGGCATAATATACCTCCAAAGTATAAAGCAGTATAAAACGGAATTAATGACAGCACATCCACCGATCACAAAATATCACAGTGAATTTTAAGGAAGCGTGTATAAAATTATGCACAACACAGAATTATTTCCAGGTGATGGCCATGATTAGAAGTTGAAACATAATATAAAGGTTTAAAAAGTAGGTGGAAATGGCTCTGTTTAAGAATTTCTTAAAATAATGTTGACATATGTGCTGATGATAAAAATAAGTCTTGGTCGCTGTAGTCTAGACACAGTCCTGTAGGAATTTGCTGCAAGCATTGCAATGCTATGGAAGAAGAAAACCAGGATGTGCGTGACTGAAGATCACAGAGGAAGCTGCATCACACTTGGAGGACTGCCTTATTCTCCTCCTAATAATAATATTACTTTCTATAAGCTTTTTCAAATGGTTCAAACAACAACTTAGTATCTTCAGAGAGGCTTTGATGAGTCCTTTCATTTGTCTTTTTTAATCTAAACGGCCTAATTTAGTTGAATGTATTTACAAAAACTAGACACTTATGTATATCTTCTAATGAATAAACACAGTCATTGCACATGAAGAAAGCGCCATTATTCCTGCCGTCATCTTCACTCTTATCCTCTTACATTCAACACATTTTACACACATCCACATTGATGACTTTAACTAAGTTCTTGTCACAGTACTATTATTCATTGCAAGCTAATTGGATCTACTGTCATTTTACCTTGCTGAGAAGAAGAGAAACTGTCTAATCTCAAGCTGCCTAAGAAATATCTCCACTGAAGCCAGGAGCTGCCTTTTCTAGCCGTACTTTCTATTTGGTTAATCCTTTCTGACACTTTTGTGCTTAACCTCTTTTCCTCGTTAGGCTCCCTTCTGCCAGTTCCCAATTCTTAAATACTTAGCTTCCCTAGAAAGATAGACAGTTAAAACCTCCTAGGCTCTTCCAATGCAACTGATTTTTTCATGTTTATCTAAGGAGCAGTGAGTAAAAGAAGTACTAAAAAAGTAACCACAAAAATAAATAAAAAAAATTAACAGTGTAAAAACCGTTAAACTGTGAAAAAAACCAAAGCCATCTCAATTTTTTCTATATATGCTAAGAAAATGGGAAACAGATGCAGTGATTTATTGAAACATGCACAAACATACATGGCAGTATATGAGGCAAAACCAAGTTGGTATAATTCTAATGAGCTTGAAAATTAATATTTGGTGTGATCACTTTTATTTCTCATCATAGCCTCTCTTAAGCCCCTTTTCCATTAGTATCCCTCAGATCAGCAAGCTCTCTTATAATTTCTTTAAGTAGTCTTCAGGAATAGTTTTTCAGGCTTCTTGAAGGACATTCAAACCTCTCTTTTGGAATTTCAGTGCCTTTTGTTCTTTTCTCTGTTGAGATAATCCCACACTGCTTCAATAATTTTGAGGTCTGGGCTTTGGGTAAACCAAGCCATGACTGACTATCCAGTTATGCATCAAACAAGACCTCAAGACAAGATGGACAGTGAACAGCAGATGGATACACTGAAGGTCTACATGCTTCTCTCAGGTTATGTGTTAGATTTTTTCCTCTTCTTTATGTCATTTTTTTGTAGATTCAAGTAAAGAAATGGGAATAAATAAATCTTTTCTCGTGACAGGCTGCTAGTAACGACGTGCCTAAAGATACAATTTAAAATTGGTTCCTTGATAAGTTTTCTGATAAGTGTAGCCACAACACTGGTTCATCTCTATTGTTGAATGATTTACAGGTCAGAGTTAAGTAGCTTAAAGAAGGAAAAATCAGCCAGTGTCTGAAGAAAGACTTTGAAATCCCCTCAGAAAGCCTGAAGAACTATTGCTCAAGACCACTACAAGAAGTCTGGCTCCTTGGAAGTAAAATCTTAAGAAATGAGCAATGACTCAAACATTTTGCACAGCAATGTCCATTCAAACTCATATAAATAAAACTACATTAGTTCAGTATTAAAAAACAGACCCTAGTTTTAACAACTTTACATGCTACTCCTAAGGAGGATGAGAAAAATAAAGGGATAGAAAAACTGCAAAATAGTGGAAAGCTGAAAATCTTTGGACCCTAAAATTGTGTGTTTTTTTAAAGTTAAAAGTCACAAACCAAAAAAATGAACCACCACTTTTTAATCTTTAAACAGAAATTGTGATTTAGTCAAATCCACATTTAATAACGGTATTCACTGAGTCCCTCTTGTTATGATCAGTGATTGTTAAGGCTGGTAAACTCTTGATTCATTCATACACTCCTCTAACCTTCACGCTACTTTTAGCCCCAAGGAAGAAATTCACTGCTTTTTCATTAGATATATTTTATTTAAAAAAAAAAAAAGGAAACCCAACAAGAACTTGTTTTTTTTTTTTACATAATGATCAAGGATTTTTATTATCGTAGTCTCTTTCATCAGTTTCATTTCATTACAGAAAATGTTATAGTACAGCGTTGTTCAATGTCTCCTCATTGCTTAATAATTTCCTTAGGAGTGCTGGTCACATATATCTGTACAATATGATTCTTATTTTTTTCTGTACATTTTTTGTGAAGTTGGTTAAAAAGGCTGTCAGCACTTAAAGAAGCTGTTTCTTTTCTTTCATTTTTTTTTTCTTAAATAGTTGATCAAATAAAAGATTATTTTTCCCAGGTTCAGCTCGCCCGTGGTGGGGTTTGGGACGGAGTTTACACCCGGTCACGATGAATATAAGGAAGCTTTAGGGTCCTGGGCCGACTGGGGTGTGCCCCCCCCCTCCCCACCCTCCCCGACACCGCCTCTTCCTTGCCCAGGCATTTGGCACTGCGCACATAAACAAGACTCACAAGATAAACAACAAGCAAAGCTCTTTGTGAAGCCATTATGATGCATACTAATGAGAGAAAAACAGAAGTGTCACCTTGATGGGCACTCCAAAGAGGAAGTGGCCTTTATGTGCCCCCCCTCTTCCTCTTAGCTGAGCACCGTGGGGAATCTGGAGCCTTCCTCGGTGTTTTCTTTATTTTCATAAAACAGAGTATTTTTTTTTCCACTAAAGATGAGAAAATAATAATTTTCTTTTTTTTTCTTTTTTTGTCCTGGCAGGCACCTACAGCTGTCTATTAAAATGCTACTGCTATAGATAAGGTCTAGCATTGAACACACAAAGCAATTGCAATGAAAGGAACAAAGTTGCCTTAATATAATAATGATAATAATAAGAATAATGATAATAATAATAAGAATAATCATAATAATATATTACAGAATAAATCTCTTTTTATAATTAGATTTTTTTCATTAAAAGTTATATTTTCTTTGTTTGAAATACTATAATCTTTTTAAATTAGTTTTTTCATATGTATCTAGGTTGTGATCAAGATGTTGACTATACCTCAACGTTATCCAAATCAATAAAAACTAGCTGTGCCGTTGCATATTACAGAATAGTCAATGATATGTGGACATGCACCGTGAACCACCCATTCCCTCGCTATGTGACGCCGTTTCTCCGTCCCTCCATTATGACATCATAGCCGGCCGATGACCATGACGTCGACCACCTCGCCCTTGTGCAGCTCCACGTATTGCTCTGTTTTCGGAGGTAGCATCAGGAGCCCGTTAGCACTGCGCATGCTCATCAGTCTGCTGTTCACCTGGTTCCCTGCATCAGAAAAGATGATGAGGGAAAAAAATTGCTGTTAAAAAGAGCAGTTTTTATTTTTTCCACTGCCAAACTGGCTAGTATTCAAAAACTACAGGAACGATGTATTTGAAGTAGTTTCACCTGCATTAAATCAAAGAAACCCTGAGGCGAGCCTAGTATGGAATCATGTCTACTTCTGCTCCGTGTTCCATATAGAGATTTTGAACACTGAACACAAGTCTCTTTATTATTTCCACTCTGACAAATACCAAACGGCCAAAATGATCACATGTTTACATGATTGGGAATCGAAATGCTGATCTTCAAACTCGTCTAAGAAACTGCCAGTCTTGTCAGTCCTGATAATTTAAGGTGCTCTTAAATGATTGCACTTATGTTTAAAAAAACAACACAATTTTTGTAAATCACTATAAAGCTAACCACACCTATGAGTGTTATTTTATCATTGTGCTCAAATGTTATTTTCCCCCCACAGATGCCGGTTTTGTACCTGTGCTCTGTGCCCACGGCAGAGGCTCCTGGTGATGCCATGTCAAAATGCAGCGGTGGTATTCAGGGCGAGGGTCCAGCTTCACATCACAAGACAACTAGAGTGAAGAAACACACAACATAAATTCTAATGCTGCATCACCCTTTTTTAATCACCACTGTGCTTGAAGTATGAAATTGAATAGGATACACCCAATGTAGTGGAGAAAAAAATGCAACATTTGCTTTCAGACAATTTCTTGGAATCCATCTGGCTCTCATGTTACTGTTACCTGGAACCACAAAGACAAAAGTCACAACAGGAGTCTTGCTTGAGTTCAGATGTTCACGTACACTGATTACGAAATGCTAAAGATGCTGATGAAAGCCACAATTCAAAACATGCATGACTTTATTTCCGACTTTCCTGTGCCCTCTGGTCTGGACAAGCTTTTGGACTGAGTCACACTTCATGTTTATTTAGCATGTCTTTTAATTTCCAACCAAGTCCCAGAAGTTGAATAATAAACAATCTTCCTCGCTCTTAAATGCCACACAATAGATGGCCTAGCTATACCAAGTGAATTCCAACAGGGCTATAATTTAAAGCCTAGCAGAAGTGAAAAAACCAGGCTCGTCCAAATATGGCCTCTTCTAAAAAACAGAGTGCAGTCATCTTCAGAGCCACAGCCATCTTTTAAATACAGTCTATAGGCTAAACACACACATGTACACACACAAATCTTCTAATGGCAAAAATCGAGATCTGAACTGTCACAAAACTTAAGCAAGTTGGGTAAAATTCTGCCAAACACATTTAAAACAAGGCAAATACATTAGTTCAAAGATTATCTAAGTTTGCTGGCAAAAGGAAACCTTTTCTCAGAGTATTATCTGACCTGTGTCTGATGCCATCTGCTCTAGGAAATTGTCTGGATACATCTGGCGAAGGCCATCATTTGCACCCCTAAGTGGCAGTAATGTGTTCAAGTTGATTTCTAACTGCTTTATAACAGCAAATGATGTAACACTGCACCCTGAATAGCACCCATAATGGCAGAGGACCAGATTGCTCACTCCATGATGGTAGTTGGGGACATAGGCTGTGTGTGCTCACTGAGTATTATCGTGATATGATTTTCTCACTCTACAGTTATGAATATTCATGACCGGGGAGCAGGCCTTCAGGTCAGTGTGGGCCGTGATTGGTTCCTCTGCCAAATCAGAGCAAAACACTGTGGTCATAAATATGTATCAAGCAGATGATGAAAATTATATCAAATCATGGCTGCAATGGGCTGCAATAATACACCCTGTTTTTTTACGTATAAACATAACTGTAAATGTCCCCATATATTATATATTCTCTCTGTTGCAGCTGATTGCATCGACACTCTTAAAGCCTATTTGTTACAACAGCGACTTTGAATCATCCCTCACAGGAGCAAAGGACACTTTTTGCACTTGGGAACGCGATGAAGTCAGGATGTCCCGGTTGCCCTGTGTGTCCTACCCTCGCTTTGATGATGGTGGGCCTGGGGTCCAAAATACCCTGCATCTTTCTCAAGGCAGGGATGACAAAAAGATTACAGGTGACAACAGCAGACACGGGATTTCCTAGGACAGACGGGGGGACAGAGAGAGGAGGGCGAGGAGAGAAAGCAAGGGGGGGGGGGGGGGGGGGAAATATGTGAGTAACATCTCTGCGCAAACAGCGGAGTGAATCACTCTTTCTCTCAACTTCACACACTACCTGGGAGGGCAAAGATTAGTTTGCGAGCACCGTCTATGTCCAACGTGGCAAATGTTGTTGGGAGACTGGAAAAAAAGACAAAAACAAACATAATTTCTAAATTCTTCACTGGCTGTCATTTTACACCACATGACTCCTTCTGCATGTCATTTGTATGTATTGTTTGTGAAGCACTTTTGAAGCAGATTCTTTTTCTTACCCTGGTTTCATGAACACACGACCAAAATGGATCTGAGCATGAAGATCGATATCCAGCACCTGCTTAAGGTAGTCCTAAAAATGATGTTAGAAAGAAAGAAAATTAAAATCCTTAAGAATACTCAACAGACATGAAGAATAAGTACTCCAAAAAATGTGTTTCATAAAATAATGAACTCAAACGAACTGTGAAGCTCAGCTGTCTGGCTATCAGCTACCACATGGTGTCAGTACAACACAACTCTACCACTGGACTTTCTGCCACTGTACCTTCTCTCCCATAGACACTCCTCCTGAGGTGATGATGACATCAGCACGGCTGATGCCTTCATTCAGAGCGTTGAGAAGGTCATCGGGGCTGCAGGGCACAGACAAACATATACATACAAGTGTCAACCCCCCCGCGACACCCAGGACAGAGAAATCACAGAAAATGAGAAAACTGGCCTATCTTTGGATAAGTACACAGGGCTTATTAAAAGGACAAAAGCATAGCTAAAGGGAACTGTGGCAGAGGCAAGATCTGACGGCATACTTGTCTCCCACGATGCCCAGATTGATAGTGGGGTAGCCATGTTCCTGAATTGTGGCCAACAGGGTGGAGCGATTGCTGTCCCTGATCTTTCCAGGATGGAGGTCATCTTCTGGGTTCAGAAGCTATCGCCCAAACAAATCACATGTTAGAAACTCCTATTTGATGGCAGTCTTTTATTATTAGTTGTGAAAATCATTAAATAAATCGTTTCTGCATCTTTTTGATTTGCAATAAGGTCTGGTAAGTAAAGAAATAATTATTCTGCTGGAAGATGAGACAATATTATAATCTTTATGCAAACTTTTTCTTTTTGTACCCAGTCATGTAGTTACTATATTTAACATGCTCTCTGTACTGAATAAATCTGCTTTGGTTCTATTACCCTTGAGTTAAAAATGCTGCATAAAATAATACTTTAAAACTGAGAAAAAAAACACTTTCTGAACTTTCAAATTAACAACACCCATCTGTTGTTCGTGCTAAAGTTAGTGTCATCTAAACCAATGCACTTTAAAGATGTCAGCTTGGCCTCTGGGAACTTGTGAGGTGCTCTTGTCACCATTTTGTCACATTTTAAGACTAAACAGTAGAACATGACTGACACATTTAAAAGTCTGAAATACACAATGTTGCAACAGACAGATTTCCTTAACATTTACTGTGTGTAATTATATAAGAGTCTTTACAAAAATAATATGAAAATACTAAAAATAAACATTTTAATTGCACAATTATTTTTACGATCCGCCTGACTCTTCTTCTTGTATTACAAACCCACCTGTCACCATGTTGTCAACCTGGTCTTTCATCATATTCATTACTTTTTAAATGCTCATTTATTGGCTGTTATCAATGCAGACACTGATATATCAGAAAAAGCTAATATCAGCCAATATCTTAGAGTCATTGCTTTTCCATTGCCTTTTCTTAGTCCTTCCCATGAGATGAGCACAGGCATATGCATGTGGTTCATGCAGTCTTTCAGCTTCATGTTCTAAAAGCGCTACGCTTAACTGACGGTGCCACCACATCTTACTTCCATGTGGGACCGTGACACTCTTTATAGCACATCACCTGATCAGGTTGGAAAAGAGCTACAATTAACCAAAGTCTGCCGTCATGGATTAGGTTTTGTAATATCTGAAACTGGAACACTGAAGAGGTACAGAAGTCTAGTTGTATCTTAAAATCTTTGAATCACAACATGCTAAAAGGATATCATGGATTTTCTTTTTTGTCCACTGCTACCAAAATAAGTGCTCATGAATAAAATGTAGCCGCATCTAATCCTCTACTTCATAAGGCGGCAGATGAGTGAAATATGCTAACAAACAGATGATAAAGTTTAAATATGGGTCTGCACGGCCCTGAAAATGGAGAGCTATGCATATTCATGCACCCCATGAAATTTAAACTGCGCATTAGTCACACAGAAAATGCCCAAATCGGACTCTGCTGTTTAAACGAAACCACCTGGTCACAGATAAACACGTTCTTCACAACTGAAAGCACATGTGAAACAGCTGACTGCACATTCACTTCTAAATGATGTTCTGTTGTCGCCAGCCAAAGCAAACAATGGTAATTGTGCATAAATATGATCGAGGTGTGTTGTTAGGAATACTGTTGTACCTTTCGCAGCCAAGTCGAGAGGCATAATTCACCACAACAAAAAATAAGATTCACTTAACCTTTACCTCATTTCCTGTGGACATGACGGCCACCACAGGGAATTTTTGGACCTCCACCTCTGTAACTCCAACAGTGGCCAGGAGGCCAATTTCAGATGGGCCCATATGGGTGCCTTTGGCCAGCACGCACTCGCCACGCTTGATGTCATGACCGATAGGCCTATGAAGAGATGAGCACTAAACATTTAAAGCCTGCAAGAAAAAGGGTACTGCTACATTCACCATAGATGTTCTGGTAAAGACATGAAATGTGTTCTAAGCATCTGTTTTCCTTCAGTCTTCATCATTATTATAATGTTAAACAAAGAACAATAATAATCAAAAACATGCAGACAGACAGAATTATAATAAAGGCAGTAGTAGTGGTGCACTATACCTTGCATTAATTTTTTTCAAGTTAACTCCCAACAGTGTCTTCCAGCCTTACAGTATTTAATAAGTATAATACATAACAAACATCTCAGTCATGGACTAACCTGATGTCCTGCCCTGGGCGAGCTTGTACTAGGATTCGTACCTCCAGCTCCTCCGTCCCCTACCGGAAAAACATTTATCACATCAGGCTGGGTCAGTGACAGATAAGAAAATGATGCTTTCAGTATTCTGTCCATTTCTAGGATAAAAGACACTATATTGCCAAAAGTAGTCACTTGTTTCCTTTCACACACATATGAACTTGAGTGGCATCCCATTCCTAATCCATAAGGTTTAATATTATGCTGATCCACTGTTTGCAGCTATGAGAAGTTTGAATTCTTCTGGGAGGGCTTTTCATAGGTTTGTTTATGGGAATTTTTGACCATTCCTCCTAGATGCACATTTGTGAGGTCAGACAGTGTTAGATGAGAAGGCCTGGCTCACAGTCTCCGCTCTAATTGATCCCAAAGGTGGTCTGTCGGGTTGAGGTCATTACTCTGTGCTGGCCAGTAAAGTTCTTCCATACCAAATTTGTTTACTGTCTTTATGAACTGCTTTGGTCTGCAGTCATGTTGAAACAGGAAGGGGCTATCCCCAAACTGCTATCCCCCAAATTTGAGAGCTTGAAATTGTCCATGACTGGAGCCCATCCCAGATGTCACAGGGTGACGGGCACATAGTGGACATGTCACCAGTCTCTTGCAGCTCCAACACATAGACAATTAACCTAGCATTCATGTATTTGGAATTTGGGAAGCAGTTGCAGTACACAGAGAGAATCCCAACTGATCACTGCCTGAACCAGACTGCCTGAGCACAGTTCTCCTGGAGCTTTCTTCCTGTTAAAATTGAGTTTTTCCTTCCGACTGTCGCCAAGTGCTTGGTCATGGGGGTCAGCTGATCGTTAGGGTTTTCTTGTCTTTACCTTACAACATAAAGCGATTTGAGGTTACTGCTGTTGTAATTTGGCACTATATGAATAAAACTGAACTGAATTAAATGAAACCTTTCACAGGTTTGGGTTAAAGACAACCTTATAGGATGGTTATAATAAACATAGCTGAAGTTTTTAATAAAGATACTGGCATGTTAAAAAGGAAGTGAGACAAAAGCTTGGGCTTGAGCCATGGATGTTTGGCTTCTAATGTTTTTCTTGTTGTTTTTCTTCTCTTGATTAAGCTTGGGATGGATTTCCTTTTATGGCCAGGTGTGCCCTTAGCTGTGTCTGTGGTGTGGAATTGGTGCTTACATGTAGTGGGCATTGCTTGCAATAGCCAGGTGAGGGGCAACCAATTAAAAGAAAGCAGGCCTCAGGCCTTAACATGCGCTTAACAATCTTGTTCAGACAGTAGATGAACCCAGACACTGCATCAAAGGCCAGTATATAATAATAATAATTACTTTTTAAAACTATGAATCATGGAAAACTGAGTAGTTTTAGATTCAAAATATGAAGCTGGAAATGAGCATACTAAGGCCTTTTAGCGTTCGGATTCTGACTGTCCTTCATTTAGCATGAAACTTCACACTCACGTCTTCTGATTCGCGGAGGAGCTCGGTATCTTCCACCTGGACTACAGCGTCTGCCCCACAGGGTATAGGGGCACCCGTCGTCACCCTCATCACTTGGCCAGGCATCACTGTCTGGGTGGGCTGTGCAAACACAGAAAGGTAAACATAAGTCAAAGATACCGTAAAGGACAAACAGTATCATGTCAAATTTCAAACACTGGGTTAACATTTAACCCATAGGTGTTATGAAATAAATGACGGACTGTTTGTGACTGAAGTAATCTATACAATAAAACAGAAAACTGACTTTATGTACATCATAATTGAAATTTTAAGAGCGTATAAAGGCAAACAGGAAACAGATGCTTGAATGTGTGGTGATGCTGTTGGAGAGGAGATGTGAGGGGTTGTCGAAAATCTGTCAGGCTTACTTTTGTCTCAGTGATCTCATGTGTTTACACTTTGACTTTCTGGCCATGCTTTGGTGCGAAGGGCTTTTCATCACCTGCTAAGGGAACACACTGATGTGCAATTACAGGCTGGTCAAGGCATAAGGTGAAGGGCAAAAGTGAAGTACTTTATTTTCATATCCAGCTTGTGTGGGTGTTTGTGTGAGACCGACTGTGTGAGTTAGGGTGTCTTTGTGTGCTTGCAGAGGTGTCAGCGTGGACACAAACCTGCTCTCCAGCTTGGGACTCTCCAATGATGAAGCGGTCGCCTGGGCCGTCAGCCGCTAGAATAAAAGAAAGATTGAAAAGTATTACGCACGAGTGCAGGTGAAAACCTGTGGGTGTGTGGGAGTGTGTATTGAGCTGAGTCATTTCTTTTGGTGAAATACAGTGGGAAATGATAAAAACAAGATCTGGGGGAAAAGGTTTATTAAACATCTCCAAAATAGACACAAACAGTACTACCAGGGCAAGCAGATTTTTACAGATTTAATCAAAAATCAGTCTGATAGCCTTTGCACAGCCCAACCCTTATTGTTACTGCAGCCAAGTACTGTAACCGACCAGAGCAAACGCAAAAATTGAGAAATCAAGAATCATTTTTAGCATCCCTCTTTATCAATTAAACACACAGAAAGAGGAACGAAAGTCATCACAAGATGCTCTTTGAACACGGATATACTGCATCCTTTGACATTAAAAATGTCCTTGCCGGGTGAATCTGCCATTCTCTTTAGTGCAGAAAGTTTAAAAAATCCCATTGATGACATCAAAAATCTGTTTTGACATGAAGAGGTTTTTCACATTTTTGGGAAAAACCTGAGAGCCATGATGGAAATATAAGTTTCTATGGGTTTTTATGGAGCATCTCTTCTCATATAACTCTGCTTCATACCAATGCAGTTCTTAGTATTAACATCTACTGCATTTTACCTGTTCACACTACACACGTAGCATAACCCAGGACTTCCCTGATCACTTTTTGGATGTTAACCAAGGCTAATTTGTCAGCTTCTTGGTGCTTTTTATTACTTCCAGTGACAATAAAAGGCAGAAGCTACACTTTGGTAAAAGGAAAAATTCAAGCTCTAGACAACAGACTCCTTTCAGACCCATATTTTAAGCACTATAATTTCTAAAAAAACACACGTATCCTTTAGCAGGCAACAGGCCCTTAGGACAGATGCAGAAAATCCTGAGAGATCTGTGGTATTCTTCTCCTCCTACTCGTTCAGTAGGAACCAACAGCAGATGTTATGTACAGGAGGTTTTGAGCTGCCTGAAGTCAGCGAGTTGTCACCCTGTTCTTCAGGTTAACAGAGCCCTCAGTGCTTTACAGGACTCCCTTCATTTAAAATACTGACAGAAAATCTCAACCAACGTCTTCTGAATCTCACCTAGAAAAACACTAGAAAGGAGTTCTAACAGCTATAAGGATGAAACTCTGAGAGTCGGATGTCTGAACAAAGGTAAATCCTCCACCATTTGAGAATTATCTCTTGCCACCTGGCAGCTGTGGAGGACAGCCTCGTTTATGTACAATGATTGAAAGGATCACCGTTCTATCACATTGACAGAAAAAGCCTTTACATTGTCCCACAAGCAGTTCTTTCCTGCTCCGGTGTCCTGCAGTGATCTCACTGGGACAGAAACAGTTAGTCCTTCTGTAGCATCACTGCTCTGTTACACAGCAGTGACTTTACGAATAAGATGACATGACAGGCACGTACAGCTGCGTCAATGTGAGGTAGAATTCAAAAAGTAACCTTGATTAGTTTTCTTATTTCATAATTGTCTTTTCAACTGTCAGATTTCACTATTAAAACTTTGTCTCCGTTATACCTTATAAATATGCTGGGAACAGTTGAAAAAATTCTGCAGCAGTGCCTAACGGGAATCAATCACAATCCGCCATGTGAGGAAGGACGTGTGACTGCACAGTTTTTCCTCAAAAATAATGTGCAATCTATTTACACTATTTAATTGTATCAAAAGGTTGCACACCTTTTCAGGTTTGTACTTGCTTCAGTTTCAGTCCATCAACTTTTTAATATTGCTGTCAGCATTAATCTCGTTAAAATGACCTTTTAACGGCATAACCGCATTAATGCGGCAAATCTCCGTTAGCAAGTTAGCACGGATCACCCTGTGCGTGGGGCTGCACGGTGTCAATGCATTAGCGCGGTTAGCTCGTTAACACGTTAGCTTCAGTCTCAGTCCATCGACTTTTTAATAGTGCTGTCAACGTTAATCTCATTAAAAGCGCGTTAATGCCATAACCGCATTAACGCATTAACGAGGTAACCGTGCTAACACGTTGACGCTGTGCAGCTCCACGCATGGGGTGATCCGCACTAACGGAGATTTGCCACATGGAGTTATGGCGTTAACGTCATTGTAACGAGATTAACGCTGACAGCACTGCTTTTAAGTATATGCTTTTGAAGTGATCCACTTCTTTATGTTACTTTTGTTTAACTAGATCGGCAAAGCATAATCAGTACAGTTTTGAATTTTTCTTTAGTTTTAATTTTTAAATGAATATTTTATTTCCATGTAGTTTCAGTTAGTCAGTAATTAGTAGTAATTTTCAATAATTTTTGATATTTTTTATATATAATAAAAATTATAATGAGGCACGAACGTGTATATAAATTTAATAATAAAAAAAAAACTACAGACATTTCCTGAATATTTAGGATTTTCTTTTAGGTAAGGTTTGTAACGGTATTGTTTCAGTTAGTGTTTATGTTTTCTTGTGACTTTATAAAATGTAATTTTATAAATGGTTTCCATTTAATAATTACATATAACCATGCAAAGTTTGCACTTACGAACATCTGGTTAAGCAGGCCTACTGTCTCATTGCCCTCATGGTAATAACAAGAGGTAAAAAAGGACCCGTAAACAACTAAAAATAAACATAAATGTGTTTGATTTTTAGGTAAGATGTGTCATTTGAACACAACAAGGGCTACATATCATAAATAACAGTATAATCTTTGCAACATTTACACTTATGTACATTTTTGATAAACTGAGGCTAAGATCCAAAGTACTAAATACTGAAAGGATGTCAGATGGATGGGCAACAAAATGTGGCAAAGACAAGAATGAGAGGATATTATTCAATTTGCATCACCTGCCGTAATTGATATACCTACCTCTCACAGCATAACCGTCCTTGACAGAAGCAGGGAAGGGTGGCAGGTTGTCTTTGGCGTAAACGTCCTGAGCCAGGACTCGACCCATCCCATCTGTAGAAGAAGAGGAAGAACATGAGTGTGGAGTGGAGAGGCTGGTTGAAGATCGGTGGAAGGAGAGAGCAAAAGTTAGAGAGAGAAAGAGAGACAGAGGCATAGAGGGTGAAACAGTGCATCTGATGAAGATACAGAGAAATGTTTGAGCTGGAGGTGTGTATATGTGTGTGTGTGTGTGTGTGTGTGTGTGCATGTTTTAAAGAGAGCCTTAGTGTGACACCACGCATCAGCATCTCTCTGCATGACTCACCACCTGACCTGCACACACGGACATGTACTTGCACACTGCGCTATTTTACTTCAGTTTACCGATTTGGACACCGCAAGTGGGGGCTTGCAAATGTTCATGTGCACATTTCTTTAGCATTCCCAACAGCCAGACAACTTAAAAAATGTCAGGGAGGAAAAACAGAGCCTCTTCACTGAGACAATGGCTCAGAGAAAGTAAAGGAAGGAAAGAAAGACATAGAAGTCAGAAGGGAGAGTGGGTGGAGGGAGAAAAAAAAAATCCAAAATACCTTAAGCTGCTGTGTGCCTATATATAGCTGAGCCTTCATGCTGTGATTATGTGGGTGTTAATATGAAGATCTAAGCTTTGATATCAACGAGTTTAAGGGGAAAAAATATGCATGTGCATACAGACACCCACACACATGCAGATGACAGGAATACTGAGCTGCTGTACATAATGCATCTCCATCATGGATAAAGGCACACATGCTCGTGTCCAAATCCTCCCATCTTTTCTCTATATTAACAGTATTTAAATTGGTGTATTTATACACGCAAGCTGGAACTGAAAAGCTTGTTAAAACCATGTGCTGACGCTGAGCTGTGACTAATAATAGAACAGAGGTGATGTCTTGTTGCAGCAGAAAAGTGCAACCTCCAGATAGTTAGGGCTTCATAATTCACATGCAGATAAATATTTCTGTCTAATTCCGGGCGTGAAAGAGAGTAAGCATTTCAAACTATTCCTTTAAAGTGCTTTAGACTGTTTAGAATTAAATATTAAACTGTCAAGAACTTCATATTTAAGTACTGAATCACAGCAAATGTCTCTATGATACAATAAGAAAGATAAACAGGGATCTAGTATTAATTTATACTATTCCTCCAGTAATAACTTACGTAGAAATATGTAGTAACCAATTCTAACAATAAAATCAGCGCCAGATACCTCTAATTCAATACTCACTATATGCAAAAAATGCAGAATACACATCCATTAGCAAACACGCACACACTGTTCTAAATCCAGCAGGGGAGCTGCTCCAGCTGTTGACTGTCTAAATATTTCATCTCTCAAATCCCCCCATTCTCTCTTCCTTACCCAACTGTCCGCCTCCCAGCTGTGCTCTTGCAAATCCTGCAATCCAGTCCCCTCTTCCATAACATGAAACATCACTTTACACCTGGAAAACGAAAGCGCTCCTGCTACCATCATTGATCTAGAAGTCATGTGCGCTGCAGGCCATTATTGCCGCCAGTCTTTGCTACGGTTTCTACAGATGAATTAAAGACCCTCCAGCCCTCAGCTTGACTCTGTGTCATCCTCCGCTGGCACTTAAGCCACTCTGCCAGAAGGATGACAAGACCCTCAGGTGCTAAACCTACTTGTCTTGCAAGTTTATACCTTAGAATCTGGATGTCTGATTAGACTTGTAAGCACACAATGCAAAAATACTGCTACAGTTAACTCATACAGCGACATTAACACACAAGCACTAATGTGTACATACAAATGTCATGACAGACACAGAATTATATAAACAGGAATTAGTTTTGCAACTGCATTAAAAATTGTTACTATTTTGACCACTTGGGGGCAGCGGAAATGAGCTGTAAATAATCCTGGCATACTATCAACTTTGAAAATTACTGGCTTTAGCTATTTGCTACACAAAAGTTATATATAGACCCATATAGCCATGAAGCAAAAGCTTCAGCCTCAATTTGTCTCTTGATGTGTTGTGATCTCAATTTCAAATGCCTCAAGTAACAAAAACATTAGTTTCACTCTTCTTTTGACATAATATTGGGGCCACAATTCTGATAATTTTTGCTTTTGTAGAATTCAGTTCTGTTTAGCTGAAATGTACTCTGATGGAAACACAGTAGCGCTCTTATGGCTAAGGAATAAAGCTACAATCACGTGCATGTCACTGTCGGTTACAGAGAAATAAAAGAAGCTCTAAACGAAACTCCCACCTGGTACATGTTAATAAATGAATAAACAAACAAATGCATCAGGTGAGCAAAAAATTGGATCCATTGTCTGTATAAAGTGTCTCACAAGCTGTGGGAAGTCAAACAACACATACAAGTCATTTGTTTGTTATGCATTTGACCTTGTAGCAAAGACAATCTGAGTCTGTGTGACTGACACCATGGCCTGCGTACAGGAACTGCTGATTAAGTGAGGTGTCTGGTTGTGAACAGGTGGTGTTTAAATGCTGTCATGTGTACTTAGCAATCAGGAAGGAGTACCACCACAACATCCCAGCATCTATATGAGCTGGAGATGCAAAAAAAGGAAAGACTTACAAACTAGGAGCTTTTCTGTAGCAGCATGGCTACAGGCTTTAAAGGGTAACCACCTATCTCTCCTCCTCACCTCTGTAGTTGATGATCTCAGTGCCCAGGACTGCAGTCATCTCTAGCACAGTGATGAAGGCCTTGTCCATGGAGGTTAGGGGGAAGGGGGACATACGGTGCCTCCGGGCCACCTTTGTGATGTCCACAGCACTGTGACCTGAGACGATGTGAAACATACAGATGTAGTCATAAAATCCACAAAATCAGGTTTAATTCTCCATGTTAAATTTGAACAATTAAAAAAAAAAAACGAAGAGAAAAAGTATTTATTTTTATTTAGACACTTTGAAAGAGGAAGACTGGAAGATAAGGAAGGAGAAGAGTGAGAACTCTACTGGGATTCACTCCCAAGGCAGCAGGCATCTACGTGGCTCTAAAAGTACAACTGAACTGAACAACTCCTGAGACAAAAAATGTTAAAATCTCAAACCGAACCTCGCACTCTGGGTTTGCAGCTGTTAAGTCCAGAGTCTACATGACATACAGTTAAAATGCACAAATTATCATTATAAAAAAAAAAGGATATATCATCTAATATGTCTTCACACCATGGTAAGAAAACTGGATTAAGACGACTTATTTTTGCTGCATGTAGGCATATATGTGCTATTTGAATGCCATGAGGAGGGACTGGCAAAAAACAGTCCTGTTTGTTTGTTCCTGTGAAACGCAGCTGGATGACAGAGGTGCTCGATAGCAGCCATGTTGGTCTAATAATACCTCTCTAATAATTCCAAAGGTAAAAGGAACAAAGCAAGGTGTAACTAATGTGTAATCTGCTCTCTCTTTCTTTCTCTCTTTATCTCTCTCTGCCTCGCTCTCCCTCTGCCTCACAGCGAAGAATAGACGCCGTGCTTTGATTTCCCTTGACCCAATTTCTCTCCTTTAAACATACACTTACGCTTCCACAGCATATTCTGATGCTTAACATGAGGCTTAACAACCTCTGGCAAAACATCACAAACACACAGGGACATGCAAATGCAACACAGAAGCCACACACACACACTTAAAATCTATCTGAGTGTTAGAGGGCACACTCTGTGACGTGCAGATGTGAAACGTGAAAGTTGGTGCTTACTTGATCTTAGGATATTTTCTTTGCTGCTGCATCGTGACTGCACCTGGGGATGGAGAGGGTGATTGGGAACGAAAGACAAGAAAGGGCAAAAGGAAAGAGAAAAGGAAAGAGAGAGAGAGCAGAGGTGGTGGTAATTTGAGATAAACCAAGCTGCTCTTTTCACATGCTTGAAATGACAAGCTGTTTATACAACAGTCAGAAGCACTGGCAAGAGCTTGCGTCACACTACACTGTGCACTTTGTCCTGCTGCTGGGAGATGGTTACATCTCCCCCGTGACCATTATGATCACTTACGGTAAACTACATCATCATATCACAGGTGGTTGTCACACTGATAAATGCACTGACATGTCACACTATAATTAAAGCACTTTAAAGAATATACGGACAAAGGCAGCAACATACAGAGTGACAATATTGTATCACAAGATGTTTTAACTGTGCTACAGTGTAACACCAAATGTAGTGGAAATGTAGTGCTGAGTTACGATAGTGGCTGTTCAGATGTGGCGCAAGAGGGTTCAGATTTCTCTGGAAATTGCTGATGCTGCGTTTGAGCGCTACCCGTGATCTACGGCAAGGTGGGGAGGAGAGCAGAGCGGGTTAAAACTGGGCTGAGTTTCCCAAAAACAACCTGAGGCTGGAGCTCAGGTGCTGTCCATGGTTGAGAGGAGGGACGTGGAGATTGTAATTTTCCTATAAAACTCTTAACTTCCTTATGTATAATCAGTGTTGCCAAAATGAGCAATAATTGCATTTACATTTCCCATTGACTTCTGTCTTCCTGCTTGAGTGGCCACTCTGGATTTTTGGAGTTGTTAAAAAAGGCTATTGCTGTGCCCCTGTGCTATACAACATAGTAAATGCGCACAGTATGGGTGAGAAATTTAAATTACCGTTTCAATCAAAGTTTGTTATACAGACTTTATATAAAAGATAAAAAGAAGATGTATTTAATAATAATGTAACGTGAAAGTCTGTAAACTCTGTAATTGTCCAGTGGACTTCAGGATAATCAGACTTTTCTTTCCAACTACAGGAGCTGCCCCATTATTTCTATTATCTGTTCATTTCAAAGATCTTTTATTTACAGTCTATGGTTGGTTATTGTTTTTGTGCTATAGGAAATCAACCTGTTGGAAATTATTTGGATGGCAACATCAGTACTGAACCCAAAATAAAACAAAAAATGCTTTCTGTTTCTCAAATACAATTTTAGGACAATTCTCAAGTTTTACTTCCAATCGTCAGTAAAAATGTCTCCTAAAGGGTTTGAGAAAGCTTTGGCGACCTCCAGGAAGAGCTGATGGAGGATGGAGACAGTGACCAGGAGAGGGAAGTTTGGGCATCTCTGTCTAGACTGTTGCCCCCTGCCACCTGGATCAGGAGAAGTGGTAGAAAATGGTAGAAGACGGTCAATTGTCAATACTTCCTGCCTTCTTTTGTGCAAGACAGTAACGTTTTAGAAAATTGTCATGTTTGCTGACATTTTGAGTTAAAACAATGAAACTTCTCAACTGTAAACACATTACATGCCAAAAGGAATGTAGTGTGTGTCTGGAACAAAGTTTTGTTCCCAATTTTAAGCACCTTTATTCTGCTTTACATTTAGTAATTCAGTCCAAGACTAGCTGCTAGTGAAAGAAAAGAGATGTGATGCCAAGCAGCACCGATCCATGGACATGCTACTGCTCTAGCCTCCTGTCTCTTTTAGCTGTATTTCTGGAAATCAAGCAACGCTTTGATGCTTTTATGTTAAAATGTTGTAGCGCACCTTTAAAAAGGAAGATGCTGGCTTGCAGTAATAAGCATGCTTTTGGGAAACTCAGCCTTAGGGAACGATAAATAAGGGAAGAAGAATCACAGGAGGCACTTTGTTAAGCTAGTTTGGCACATAATCAGAAAGTAATTATTCTTTAGACACATACACAAATAGAGGTCCGGTTGGATACACTGGAGTGAAAGTATGGGATTTGTGCCAATGTTGTCCACTTCTTTGGTTTTGGCTCTCCCTTTGTCTTCTCGCCTGCTCGTTAGTCTGGCTGTCTTCCAACCTTAATATTCAGATTTGTCAACTGACATAGCTGATTGTACTCTGGCAGTCATTATCTGTCTGCGCTAACATGTCTTTCAATCCCTCTGGGCTCTGAAAGTCCTCTGAAACTCAGCAACTTCTATGACCCGTGGTTATCATAAAAGTTGGGTGTGGGCAGTGTGCTGTGTATGGAGAACCAAAACACCCACGGTGAAGGTGAAAGTCTCTCTACTCACCCACCCACCCCTCTCTTTCTCCTCCCCTCCCTCAATGCCTAATACTGTGACACCACTGGGCACCAAACAGCCAAGGTGAGAAGGTGGTAAATGGGAGGTGAGGCAAAGGTGGATGGGATGGTGGAGAAGGAGGGATGGACAGGCAGAGAGATAGAGGAGACAGGTAGACAGATAGACAGGGAGGGTGGGGGTGGAAGGATGAGGATCAGCGTGACGTGGTCCCACAGCCCAGAAAGAAACAAACAAAAACAGGAAGCACAGACTAGACAGACTTCACTAAACTACAGAGCCGAGACATAGCAGAAAAGAGGGAAAAGAGGAAGAAAAGAACGAAAACAATAAAGACCATTAGAGCGGCCTGATGGCATCTACTTAACAGACATCCAGCACACCAGACATAGCTACTGAAAGCAGAGCATGTTAACCGGAGAGACAGAAACAGAGAAAGATGAGCAGATGGAAGAAGAGTGAGAGAAACAAAGAGAGAAAGCGAACAATAAGAGACAGGGAAGTGTGCGTGGGAGACTGAGAAAAGAGGAACCCTAACAGACCGGACAGAGAAAACAGCTAGACAAAGAGTGATGTAGAGTGAGCGACAGATTGAGTACAAGAAACAGACCAGTGGCAACAGAGAGAGAAAGAGAGGGAGTGAGAGCTAGAGAGATAGCTAGGCAAGCGAGTAGGGGGTGGGGTGGGGTGGGGAGGTACAAAGAGCAGGGCATTTGTTTTGCGCGCTCCTCGGAGGAGGGTGGGGGGGGGGGGGAGAAGGGGAAGAGGGGAAAGAGGAGAGGGGGCGGGGGCGGGATAGTTACTCGAGAGCTGAAGGTCCTCCTGCGATCATCTTTAAGCCCCTCCAACCTACACTGGAGCTAGTGGAGATAAAGCATCGAATCACAGGCATCAGTGCATCTGTCCCAGCAACCAGAACACCACAGACAGACAGACAAGACACACAGACGGACGGACGGACAAACGGACAGACAGGCATCCACTACAACAAGCAACCCTAGCAGGAGCTGGGGGGGAGAGGAGCAGAAAGGAGAGAAAGAAGGAAAAAGAGCTAAAGAGAAAGGTGGCATAAAGCAGGGCCATAAAGAATGAACACCTAGTGGCTTTTTGGCTTCCTGAAGACTTTAGCTGAGGTTCATGTTGTGATTTTGCTGATCCGGAAATAATGGATGCACTCTATAATGATCAGAAGTTATAATAGCAATGCTTTAAAAATGTTCAGTTACAAAAAATGATAACAGAGCAGATTTTTTTCTTTTTCACTGGGACAGCTTGACTTACTACACTGTATCGTAAACCTCTGATGCAGTGCTGGAGCAGAGCCAGTTCTGCCTTTCAATCTAGTCTCAGTCCCGATGTCAACAGTTCCTGCATGCCGCCGTGGGAATTTCTTGGATAAGTAGCCCTCATGTGTTCCTACTTTGTGTCCAGCAAATTTAATGTAGCCATTGAAGCCATGTCCACCAAGGTTATCACAATTAACTAACACTAAAACAAAAGCGAAAATTAGATGAGAAAAAACATTTTAGTTAACTAACTTTTGAAAAACAAATTCAACTAAATGAAAGAAAATTGAGTTTAAACAAAAAAACTTTAGTTAATTTTTTAACTAAAAATGTAGTAGAGATATACTTAGTTGTAGTGTTTATTAGACTGGTAAAATATTTTATTACAACTTGCCTGATGAGTCTTAAAATACATGTATAATGGGTCTACAATTCTATGACACACTATGGATCAACTGCTTTACAAAAGTTATGTGTTTCTGTAGTAATACACATACTAATTGTCATCAATTTTCCCTCTGACATGTGCCCTCCATACAATAATAATTAAACTGACTAAAACTAACGCCGAAACTAATAAAAAACTAAACTAAAACTAAACATTTTCAAACAAAATAACTGAAAAGAAAATTCACTCTGTAGACTAAGGGAAACTAAACTGAAAAAAGAAGACAAAAAAAGTCAAAATGAAACAAAAATAAAAACAAATTAGCAAATACAACTGTATAATAAATTGCTATAATAAGGCTATTGCTTTGAGGTCGACTGACATATTTTATTTAATGTAGAAAAAACCCTTTCTTAAAAAAAACCTGAACATGTGTGGACGTAGCCTTAGATTATAACCCTACAACGGCACAGTTTAGGCGGACAGAACTTGTGAATAAAACACCAGTTTCCCCTTCAGCTTTTTAACCCCCATACTGCCATGTTGGTAAGCTGTATACCCATAATGACATTCATAAACAATTTTCAGCAGATGCAAATGCTAACGAAGTTTTAGTTTAGGCTGGCAGCAGATAGGTCACCACACAGATGGACTACCTAATATTTTGAGGACTAGCAGTAACACAACAACTGTAATTGAGTTTGCTGAGTTGCTAACCCTTTCAATACTGCCATTAGTGCTTAAGAGTCTAATTTCTGGATTTAAAATGCCTCATCATATTTACAATTTTACCACTTTCTCTTAGTTGGTACAAGCTTTTTTCAGCGGATGCCATGATGGCAACAGCTCATGCTAGCAAATTTGTGCTGAAGCTCAAAAGCCCTTATATTTATTTTATATAACACTATATATAAAAGAGAGAGAGCAAGCGAGAGAGTGATAGAGACAGGGATAGAAACAGAAAGAAACAGAGAGAGGCAGGCATGAAAAAACAAAAAAAGGACAAAGGTGGGGATTAAGGGGGCTAATTACAGCTACAGCAAGGCACAGATCAAACTTGCAGACATTGAAAAGCACATATGAAAACTAGCGACTGACAGCTAGGGCATTTTTTGTACAAGGTGTGCCATTCCAAGAACACTAGGACTAGGACATCTAAAATAAAATAAAATTTAAAAAAGCATAACAATTACATCAAAATCTTACTGCCTAACTGGTCTCCTTAAACACACAGATAAACCACAAAGATCAGGTTTTCTTCTTCTACCCAACCCAATTTCACACTCTGTCCTATAGTAATGGATCATTAGTCTGTCTTGCAGCAATATACGGTCACCATTAGCTAGCACATAGCGGAAAAACCTCAATGCAATGTGGAGTGATGACACTAATGCTGACACAGGTTGAAAACAAAACCTCAGTATGGCAAAAAAATAGCTCAGAAGAAAACATCATACCATCAGAGAGCCATGGGGAAAGACAGTTTGCATATGGAGATGAACACGGGAAAAAAGCTACAGGGGGATGTGTTAGAGGCGAGGAGGATACATGGAGAATGAGTACAAAGGCAGACTGGGATGTTTTGGACGTTTAGAGGAAAGGCATAAAAGCAGACTGTCAAACATTCTCGCACTCATTTCTAATCTACCCTTCGCTGCAATCCCCTGTTACTGGTGAGAGACCGACCAAGTGAGAGAAGAGAATGGGCTTGTATGAGGGATGCAAATTTTAACAGGCACACATCATACACGCAAGAACAACAGTTTCAAAACTCCCTGGATAAGCAAAAATAAAGGAAATAAAAGCAGGCAGTTTTCACATTCATGTGTGAGTGTTTGCAACGAAGCATTAGGCATGCTGCAGGGAATGCAGACACACACGCAAATGGAAAAACCACCGGCTTTCGTGCCAGAAACACTAAGCGCTCTAAACGGCAACCTTGCCGTCACCGTGGAAACAGCCTGACAACGGGTTGTCATGGAGATCTGCCCGGAAGATCAATGGGCTGGGGAGCAGGTGACGGTTCTGTGTACGGACACAGAATAGCGAGCACGGCCAGGTCAGCCAGACACGTGGCCCAGCATCTGTGAGCCGCCCGGGGAAAAATCGATGGGGCCAATAACTAGCCGGCTAAGGAGATGTTCCAGGAAATGATGGGATGCAACTGCCGCGGTGCTGAGCTCAGCACAAAAACAAAGGAGCTGTCAGACAAATTATGCAAAAAGGGGAAGATTAATACATCCTCTGCAAGGAGGAGAAGGCTGTGACAGGGCATGGAGGCTTGCTGTAAACTGGCTTCAACCGCCTCACCCCTTGTGACGGAGTGAGAGAGGGATGGAGCAGAGGACAAAATGCCAGGATGATAGAGACAGAGTAGTAGAGGGCAGGGGGAAATGCTACTGTGGCAATCCAGAGCGATGGCTTCAACCTCCTGGAGAGTGCACTCATGGCTTCCCGTGGGGAGGTCAGTTACTGTTCAGTCATCCCTCTGTGAATCCAGCAGCACACTGGCATATCCATATCAGGCACAAACACACGAATATGTTGCGTCCTGTGCAGAAACCAGGCACTGACACACACATCAAACCTGACAAATGACCAGATGGGGGGATGAATGGAAGAGAATGAGTGCTGGTGGAGTTCTTGAGATTGAGGCATGGAGAAGAAATGTTGCAAACTATTGAAGATGGTGGTACACAGGACAACTTATAGACTAAAATCAGATGGAAATCAGTGTCCAAATACATCTGACTTTTGAAAACACTTCATTTTGTCTTTTTGCCCATGTGCATCACCACTGTACTTCTAAATCTGAACCTAGCTCTGCATGGCTCAGGCAACAGACACCTCTGCTGTAGAAATATGCAACATGTGGACGCGTCCTATGTGTGTTTGTGTTCATTAAACAAGATCCCTTTTACACCTGCTATACATGATTTGATTTGTGTCCACACAGGTCATGCAGAGAATATAGACTGGCCTTTGCATTTGCAGCTGGTAATATTAAGCTTTCTACTTATTTGCAAGTAATTTGCAAGTAATCTACTTTATATGCAATTCAGTTTGGAGCAAACCGGCAGACTTAAACACTTAAAAGTTTGTTTGTTAAGTTTTAGGCTGACCAATTGAGATGGCGGGAACATTCTCACCCTGCAGTTATCTCTTGCATTTAGATATGTTTCATTTCTCCGTCTCTCAACTTAACATAAGCAGTTAGATACTGTCTATTACTAAAGTAGTGCCAAGTTCTCACCTGCTCCAGTGCTGCAGGTACATGCTATAGCAAAGTGAAGCCCAGTGCAATCTAAAATACAGCGTGCGCCTCTCTGTCCCTCCATCAGCCTCCCTGTCTGTGTACGTGAATGCTTGTGCATGTCACTAGTGTGGTTAGGTGCTCAGTGGGATGCCAGTGGCCTGCATGCCGGTAGAGAAGTTGCTAGAAGGTTAGCGGGTTTACCTGGTCCAAGGTAGAGTACCTTGACTTGAGCGTGATGACCTCATCCAGGTGAGCCCTGAATTCTCTCCGTGAGGCCTGGGGGAAGCCACAGGATAGTCACTCACCTTCATAACATACACACGCATGCGTATACACACACACACACACATACAGACGACAGGCATACACTCCCACTCAGACTGTTACAACACATCAGTTAGTAGTGTTTTAAACACAGCTGCACACACAGTCTGCTAATTTAGCATACTAATGCAACAAATACGCACACACACACACACACACGCACACACACACCAGAAATAAGCCATTGAATGACATACATTCGGCAGTCAGACCAATTTAAATAAATAAAAAAAAAGTGGCAAACAAGTCACTGGAAAACTGCCAAAAAACACAACATAAGGAATGACGGATGAGAAACAAAATCAGTTCAGTGGATCTGACAACAGTTCCAGGTGAGCCCTGCTAGCATAAATACATTTTTGAACTAACGTGAATGTAAAGAAGTGAACCCAAGTGAGTGCTTGACCCTTGGCCCTACTCAACGCCTCGCTCGGTGTCTTTGTTTAAGCTTAAGCTTTATTAATTTAATTAGTTATTTTTATTCCTTAACTCATTTAGTTACAAATAAATATTAGAAAACATGCCTCTAAGTGCGTAATTATTTAAATTTTATACCCTGAGACCATAAGTTCTATTAAAATCAATAAAATAAAAAGACATATATATCTTATTTTTTAAGCTGAGATTAAGATGGCCACCAAAAATATGAAATTACATATAAATACAACTTTAAATGATAGGGAAAGTACCTGAGTAGGTCTGTGCTGGGAGCATTGGAAACATTTCTAAATTACCTCAAATATACTGCACATTGGGCATTTCTGTACTGCAGTACCTTGTTACTTATTTGCATCCCATTCCAGTACATGACAAGATCAGCCTAGGTCTAAAGCAAGATTAAGACTAATGGCATACATAGCACACTAAATAGGCAACAATTACTTTTGAGTTAATGTCCGATTTTGCATTTCAAAATAAAACTAAAGATAAAAAGTTACCTCTAATGCATTAGTGCTGAAAAAGAAATTGAAATGCGCATTAGCTCGCTAGATAATTTATTTTTAAACACGTATTCAAAATCTGTAGTTTCATTACTGTGCAATTACAGTTAATCAATGGGCTTCAAAATCACAGTGGACAGCGCCAGCACCATTTGACCCCCTGCACAGAGGTCATGTCTTTATCACTCACTGATCAGAGTCACTTGGGGCCATGACCAGTGTGCCAAGCACAGCAAAGCTGCAAAGCTTATATTTACCAGGCCTTTTCTCTTTTACGAGCTGATGAATGTGTGTCAGCGAGGCGCTTTAAAAAGAACTGAAGTGTATACACAGAGGGAGAGAAACATACTTTGCTTGTGCAACCAGTATCACTTTCATTCAAATACATAATTCAAGCAACTTTCAACTTCACTTGTGAGGTTGAAACGCGTTTGAGTAATATGCCAAGTGATGGACGTTTGTTTATTCTGGAGGCTGTGTGTGCATGGAAACCAGGCAAAGGGTTAGATACAGTATGTGTATGAGAATCAGACAACATTTCACTACAAGACTCAAATACGCACAAAAACACAGGGAGAAAAACAAAGGATTGTGGGTTGTGTGTCAAAAAACACAGAGAGACAGCAGGAGTGTAGCAGGCAAGTCAGCATACACACAAGGGAAAGGAAAGGAGTTTTAGGCAGGAAGCAGTCATGCCAGGCAGGAAATTAGAGGTGCTGTTGGAGAGGGAAGGAGTAGGAACTGATGCCACCATGATGACCGTAACGATGCTTTAGAACACATGCAGGAGTACCTCAGCAATGCTTAGGGTGGATGAACAGGAGGGGAGCCGCGCCTGGTGCCGCGAGAGAGAGGAGGGGAGAAGAGAAGAGGTTTAACAGAGCCAAAGCCGGGTTGAGCGGGGCACAGAGGCACACAGAGACTGGCGGGTGGAGCGGACAGCGCCCTCTGTCTTTCAGGAGGACATCTGCATGACAGCTCTCTGTGTGACTGTCTCAAGTAGGCCATGGCAGCCAAGGGCATGAAGGACAAGACAGGACAGGTCAGGACAGCAGGTAGGAGTTACATGGGGATTCATTCCCCATCAGAACAATAGGAGAACAGGTTTCACAGGAACAAAAAAATAAATAAATCACACATTAATGTAACATTTTCTTAGCCTCTCAATGCATTTTCCAGAATTGTCATGTTTTTAAAATTGACCAGAGAGAATCCACATGTATCCACAAAGCTCTCGCTACTTTCTGCTAAGCCCTTTCCAGAAATCTGAATGACCAACCTATTTCCATTCCCATGGTGGCAGATCCATCCATGCATATCTGTGAAACACCAAGTTCCACTTGCACCACAGATAAACACAGGGTGTCCTTCAGCATTGGGGCATGTTATAAGAATACCCAGGCAGGTTTCTCACTCCCAGTCTGTCAAATTAAGTCTAACTGAAAAAATTTAAAATCATTACTGATACAGATATTTGAAAATCCAATATATCTTCTTTTTAGACACACAAAACATAAACAGATTTCCCCAATCCTTCCTAAGAGAATATGACAATGCTATCTAAAAATATTGTTTTGCTGTCGCAGCATGTCGGTGATTACTCATTTATAGGGCTTTGGAGCGTGATGTCACGGGAGGGGGTGTGGTTGCCGAGGCGCCATTTTAGCAGGCCAAACAAAGGGCTAAAGGAGCGAAAGCACACGGATAGCATCAGCAATGGTTCGCACTTGCTGTGTTGTCGGTTGTAATGTTAGACTACTACCCGACTTTACTGCTTTCCACATGGACTTTGCAAAGTGCCGTCTGGTGGACAGACTATGCAACATAACCATTAATAATTCACTTAAAGAGTGTTTCTTCCATCTCCATTGTTCTTTTACATTTCTCATCAACTGGCTATTATAAATGCTGATAATGATTTCCTGTTTTTCACCAAGCAGAGGGTGAAAGCAATAGTAAAAAAGCACATGTGAAGAAAATGAATTAGCGACTGAAAAAATAAATAAATTGCAAAACTCAAAGATTTAAAACAGGACAGAAACTGTGGTCTCCTGGTTGAAAGGCTTTGAACCCCAACACCACTCCTAACATGGCCACACTAATGCCAGAGGACACCTTTCGCATGTCTCTGCAACTCCAGGGATGAAAATGTGTTCAAAAAAATGGTTGCAAAACTAGATTATCCCATCATTTTGTATGTCACCATCCTAGACCAGGGCACTTTGTGTAAAAGCAAATATCAGTGTGATATAGGGCATGCATAACACACTCATTTGCTGTTGACTATACACTACTCGAACACAAAGTTTTACGTCACATGTAGTAGAAGAACTGAATTCACCAGAGGTGCCATTTGAACTGAAAAAGAATGCAAACCTGACCACAACACAGTAAAAATGTCAGTTCTACAGTCAAGACAGATGTCAGGCCTGGATCCAACATGCCTCCAACTGCAGTTTCACATCACATGTGACATACTGTTAAAAGGACTCCGTAAGCCAAAAGCACATGGGGAATAAATGAGGCAGTGTAATTTATTTCTACCATCCCTGGGTATCACCTGTTACTGCTCCACTGGGGTCACCCGTGATTGGTGTATTTTTATTCAAGCTGTGGTACAACACTTTAATAACAATCCCTTCGCCAAAAGGCACATGAAATTTTTTATTAACTCCCCTAATGAAGCTAGAAGGAGGTTATGTCTCAGCCTATTTTAGGGTGATATTTCAGGACGGTGCTCATAGATTATCCAGTTTATCTTACTTTAGAGACACTGAATCATTAGATTCATCAGATTTCAGAGATCAGATTAATTTGATTTATTAAGCTGATCATGTGCTAGTCGGAAAGCCAATCCCTGTGTCTATGACAACTGCTCTACAGCCTTTCATTCATGTGCTAGTTTGCCAAAATATCCCAAACAAAAACTGCACATAAACGCAGCCATCTGGGTTGGCTGTTTGTTTCTGGTCGAAGAGCCTTCCAGCTATGACATATCACTGGGAAACCAATTTAGAAGTATTACATCTAGTCCCCAAATAATGCCTAACATGAAAGCAAAGCTCAGTATGAATTATTAGCAAAGTCATTAGACAGTTCCTGACTTTTCCTCATGAATCAGTAACATTTCAGATTATATAATAAATAGCCTTTGTAAAGCAGGACTGTGAAGGAGATGAGCATCTCATCCTTCCTAATTGAAATGCTCTACATTCACAGCAGTTGCCCTCATGTGGCTCACAGCTCAGATAATGGACACTGGCAGGAAACCATAGGAGGTTACAAATTGAAACTCAGAAGTAAACTACACAAGGTTTTCCTAAATACTGTAGCGGTGAGGTAGGGCTCAATTCACTAACATAGACTGAATACATCAATTCTTTTTTTTCCAACCCAGAATTTTAGTCTATCATCTTCTATTTATAATATAAATAGAAGATGATGCATATTCATTATATGTATATGATAGTAGTTGTGTAGACTGTTAGATGAGGGCTGTTTTTTGAGTTTATTGTGGTGATGGAGGGTTGGTCTCAAGAATATGACAGTGTTTTGTAATGAAACTGAGTTACATAATCATCCCCAAGATGTGAGAAAGTTCCCTGTTAAAGTACAGCAATACAATGCTAGCAGACAGATCTCCAAACATCAGAATGTTATTTTGCAATTAAACTCTTGTGATCTCCAATTTGTTTCTATGAAAAATATTAAGGTGTTTTATAAAATAAAGACTTTCCAGTATAATACTGTCAGGTTGTCATTAGACTGTTATTTTAGGTTCTTTCCATCTCAAATCATCAAAGGCTTTCTGCTCGACCATCTCTGATTTGCTTCAAAATTTTATGGTATCCATCCATCGACCAATAATGATTTCTACTAAATTTTATCTTCATACATGAAATACATTTTAAGATATATATTTTTTCAGCTTTCATGCTTTATCACACAAATCTGAGGCACAAATCTCACATTTATTAAAGATAAAAGTCTAAACTTTTGACTTGCCTTTCTCGCCATAAAATTGAATCATATTGCCAAAAACAGCTAGTGACAATTTCTGAATATTATATAGGTATATTGCACTACAATAAAAAAACGTATACTCTACTTTATTACATGATTGTAAGGTTAACGTCAAAATATACTAACAGACATTAAAAACGCAACAATGTAGCATTTTCATATAGTTTACTTCTCTTGCAGCATTTGTTCCAGGCAGCATGCCGATCTCTTGATTGATCCTTACTCGTATTGTGTCAATCACACCATGTGGACACAACAAATCGGCTATATAAGACTACTCTCATGAAATGAGCTACCAACTCCTTTTTCTTTACTCTTTTTTTTTTTTTTTACTTGTCAGTTGTTTTGCTATATTTATTTGTATTTACAACACAATTTGCAGTGGTAAAATATCTAGAAAAGTATTTGATACATGATATATTACATATATTTACAGCCACAGCATGTATCAGTTTATTTGGAAATTTTTAATAGTGAAACGCAAACAAATTTCTTCAGAAACAATCATACACAGCACTTTAAATAAAGCCATCAATGGGCAGCTAGTTCACAAATTTCTATGTTGCTATTTGGTCAGATTTGGAGACAAGCATTTAAAATCATTTATGTGAAAATGGGGTTAATAAATGTCCCACTGCGCTTCATATTACACACAGTGATATTCGCTGGGGTTAGTGGTTCCCTCATCTCTGCAACAGAGGTAAATGTGAAGCTAGCATGACTAGTATTAATAGACAAACAAGGTGAAAGACAATGTTAACATCAAATATTTCAAACATATTAATAGGGACAGTAATAATATTCATGCATCAGAATGCCACCCAATCAGTGCTGTTTCATGTTCATATATTTTAACTGATACATTGGCACTGCAATGCACTGAGTACCTCTTAACCTCATAACTGTGTTTGTAGTGTTGGTGCCTTTTGGATCCTTTTTGGACCTTTGGATTTTGCATCATTTTAATGCAATTATCTAAAAGTAATGCGGCCATCCAAACATTCTGTGCTCAATTTCTAAGAGTGTGAATGTGTTATTTAATTTAGGTCTAGTAGATGCACCTTGCTAATCTGTTTACCTCATAACTCACAGCTCAAGCAGAAGTCTAGAAACTAATGGGTGACATCATCATGCTGGATACTTTTTTTTTTTAGATTCAGTCTATAATTTACTTACAGTTCAAAGTATGAAAGTAAAAGAAGACGAAAGAGAAAATGTAACACACTTAGAGTTTCTGGGATTAGATTACACACATACGTGAGCTGAATTATAGATTTAGTTTGGCTGAAGTAAACATTTTTTGAATGATATCACCAGCTGATTGTGCAGGTTTATGATGAGCTGCTTTCTTTACTTGTCAAATTAAACTTTCCTGCTGTCACTGCTTTAAAGTAATTTCAAGTTTTTTTGCTTACAGTTTCAAAACAGAGTTACGAAAGAAAAACAAAAAAACAAACTCTGCTCTCCAACAGCTCCCTCAAGAATAACTAATATTGGCTAAGAGTCCACACTGGAAAAGCCAAACAACTAGTAGCGAGGCTGACCCGGAGCATGTGCTGTGTGCATCTTCATCTTGCCCCGGTCATTCATCACAGCGCTCCTATGGCCATGTCTACATATGTTAGAAATTAATGAGCTACTGAGTGAATTTTCAGAGAGCGAGGCATTAGCACAGCTGATTTGACAGGCCTGTTATATCGCTTACCAGTCTTCCCCGCTTCACATTCCCAGCCCACATGGTGATGGAGCACGCTCAGTACAGCTGGTCAGACAACTCATCCACTCTTCTTAATGCCTTTCCTGTCTGTCTTTCTGTCTTCTCTTCCTGCTCTTGTTCTGTCCCGCTGTTCACTGCACTTGTACACTTTCTATTCTCCCTCGACTGCCCTAAAGGCAAACGCTCTGAGTCAGTGGGCGTGAGTAACTCGAGACAAATATAATATCGCACACGGTGCACGCAAACTTCACACATGCAGATGCGTGTCTGCGCTGCATGTGCGTAGAAGACATGATATTTTATATGGATGATGCTGACATATAAAATATACGCTCCTGAATATCTAATAATCTCGATAATAAAAGTGGAAAATCCACCGTGTGTGCACATGCTCTTTCCACACATGAACAAGCACATTCGACTTATTTTGATTTAAAGCCTACAGCAGTTTGACCCAAATGGTCAATGGGTTCCTGGAGACAAATAAAGGCAGGGAGGGCCAACTGTGTGTACATTAATCAGAGACAAAAGAGCACTTTCCTCTTGGCCATAGCTACTTTCATCTGGTCTTTTCAACACTCACACTTATTACAATACAGTCTGTTCCCTTTAAGCTTTCTCAGCCATCCTTCTGTACCTGACATTTTGCAGCACAGTCACGCCTCACAGCTAAATAACATCAGTCTACCTTTTTCATCCAGTTACTGAAGGCTGTTGTGTCTCTCCTGAACACTCTGACATGCATGTTTCTGCTTTCCTTAAGGCTACATAAAGACCGGATTAAGCAGGTTTATAAAAGGGAGAAAGAGTAGACAAAGAGTCTAAGGGTCTCATTTCTCAAAAGCAAAAAACTGTCAGTATGGTGTGAATATTTTAGTGTCTCCAAAGTGAACCAGCTTTTTTCGCGTATTTTCTAAAATAAAAATAAAAAAATCTGAAAATCCAGTGCAGCAGTCAGTATTGTTTTGTCTGGTTTCAATACACAGACACTTCTAAAACAGTCTTGTAAAGGACTCATTTGAAAAGGAAACAGGGATGACAGATTCTGTTACTTAAAAAAAAAAAGAATATTTCAAGAAATGTGGTTTCTTTGCTTCAGCAATATACAACTATCATTTCTTTATGGTAACAACAGCCCTTTACGTTTGGCCCCAACCCTTTGGTGACCAAACGACGATTAGACAACCTAAAAATACACCAACAAGCTTCCCACAAGCCTCTTTAAAATGTAACATGCTGCGGCTTTGCTATAAATTACATAAACAACATAACACAGGCTCATTAGTAATAATTAGAGGTGCTGAAAGGTGAACTATCTCATTGCTTTCCGTCTTAAAGCTAAGCTAATCAGCTACTAATCTGCAGCTTTGTATTTATAATGCAGACACAAGAGTGGTATCAATTTAAAACATATCTATAAGCAAGAAAGCCAAAAAGATTAAAATGTCCAACTTATCTTTTAACAAAATGCAATTTTCTGGATTCATTTTTTGTCCTAATGTAAGCTGTGTGCGGTTTTCTTTTGGTCCTCTCTTAGTCCAAACAAGCACAAAGAGGCAGAGCTCTATTTTATCCACAGGTTCTCACAGGCTCTACAAAGCATAGCCTCCATAATAGCCATCATTTTTGCCGTACCTGACATTTAGCTATTAGTGGCGTCATTCTCCACAGTTACATCAGTATCTTGCTGCTTCTCCTTGTCAACTGTTTAAAGCCATCATGGATTTCTGAAGGCGCTGCTTCCACACTTCTTCATCCATATTGCCCTCATTTCCATTTACAGTAGTGCTCCAGCTAAGCTGCTCTGTTATTGCCTGGAAGGAAGCACATGATAACTCCAGGGACAAGGAATAACAGTAAAGGCATCGGCATCATGGGGTTTCTGATTCCTGTTCTGCATAAATTGTAAGGTGCTTTGGATAAAAGCAGCAGCTGAGGGAGGGAGGGAAATGTGGATGGAGTGTCATCTACTTCTTAAGTGACTGACTGACTGCTGGAGTGCAGAGCCCTATGAGATATTGTGTCGCTTACTCATACTCATCATCCTTTCTTTGTCTTTTTATGTAACTGCCACCGTCCAACACGACAGTAACACCACCACCAAAACATGAGGCACATAAGTCCCTTACTCTTTATCCACACTCTGCAGCCCACCGCTAGTTTAAGCTAGTCAACAGTATCCTACATTACTCACCCTCCTACCTCCTAACTAATCCATGGCCTGACACTGTACCTCCTTCAGGCTTCAGCTTCCTCATCAACAGCAGCACACATGCACAAATAACATTTGCAAAACACAACGCTGCACACGCAATATATCCACCCCCCATGCCCACTCAGCTAATAATACAAAATCCTTCACTTATTAAACATGGACACAAGCGACCTCCGCACACACAACCCTCCACACTCAAAACCTGTAAACACTCTCAGATATGCAGGAGGAAAGACATTACTTACCATCTTCTGCCTGGAGTCGAAACAGAATGAGCTCCCCAGCACATGCACACACGAACACACACTTTTACACACTCGCTAACTGTGAGAGGGTGAGTGAGGAAGGGTGAGCAAGAGAGTGAGAGAGAGAGAGAGAGAGAAAACGCGATAAGAAGGGAAGGCAGGAGCAGGAAGGATGCAGAAGACAGAGAGAGTGGCGAGGAAATGCAACAGCCAGAGAGACAATGAGGAGGAGGAGAGTGAGGAGGAGGGCATATAGCTGCACATACGGTGATGTGTGCTGTCCTAAATTGTACATGCATGACTGAGGACTCTGTGTGTGTGTTTATGTGTGCGGGAGTGTGTATTTCCCATGAGCCTTTCTGTTGAGGAAAAGTGACAGATGTGACTTTCTCCTCTTCGCGATCATCTTTCTTTTTTGCATCTTTCAACTTTATTCTGCCTCCTTCTGTCACAATCACACTGATTTGAGATGAGTGAACCGGGGGAGGGGAGAATGCTGAGGCTAATATGAGGTGAGCTACCGGACTTCTGGGATGGACAGATGAATAAAGACTGACAAAAAGACACAGGCCAAAATAGCTGAACTGTCCTTACTGTTCACTCTGTGTGCATTTTAATTTCCTTCCATCACCCTTTCGCCACCTCCTACTCTCTCCCAGTCCCCTGTCCTCTCGAAGTTATTAGCTATCTATCCCTTTCGCGCCCTCCCACTCTTTTCTTCTCTCCTTCTCTCTCCTTTCGCCTTTCTTACTTTCTCGCTCACTCCATCATAAATCCTCCACACCTCCAACAGGCCAGAAGACGAGGAGCCACATTTATGAGCCTTACTGCAATGGAGGAGGACAATAACACATATCTAGCACTATTGCCGCTTTGCCGAAGACACACACACACACACACACACCAGCAGACACACAAGCGGTCACTACTGTCAAGTTAAATCAAACATAATAAAACTTTCAGCAGAACACAAAGGCATATAAAAAATCCTATCTATCACTTGTGCAGGGGAATAAACCTTAAAAGAACGACGACACGAGCTGTAAAGAAGCGCCGGAACGTCACACTGCGCCTTCGCTCCAACAGTAAAGTATCTCGTAACACTCTCGCCCACTGCAGCATACAGTAAATGGTCAAATGTAGTAAAGTAAAAGAAAAGAGCATTAAAGCAATCAATACATTTTACCTGTACTATGTGTGCTTTTATCAATTAAGTTTGATTAGGATCTTCATAACATTGTACTGTACTTTACCATCTCCATCGGAAAATTTGACGTGCTGCACATGCATTAACCACTTCCATAAAAGAGTCGAGGCTGCACGCAGGGCAGCACCACAGGCCACACTGAATATGGGATTTGTGAATGGCAGTTTTTAATACCATCTCTAATCTATGTGGCACCGTTATTGATCCTAACTCTTCACTTAAAGGTCACAGGTCACCAAACTGCATGCTCAGCATATTATCCTCATCTGAAACAAAACTACAGCCATACGCATTTAACTGGCTTTAACTGAATTTTTAACTTTTTTACTTCACTTTTACTTTCAGTTTTAATCACATTCTGTTCTAAGTTGTGATACATTAAAATGAACTGAGGCCATTTTCAGTTATGCTTTTTCTTTCTTACTTTCTTTGACATTACACTTTTAATGAATCCTGTAACTGCGTGAACTGGATAAAGGCGCTAATGACCAAATGGCAACATCTGGGAACTAAAAAATGAAGCCGAGGCAGAAATGCGAAAAACTGCAGTGCAACTTGAAGGAGACTCCCATTGTAACGTCAACAAACACACTGATTCTCACTTTTTAAAAATGCTCAGTTTTGCAGCACAGAAAATGAAGCACACTTACAGCCTGGTATAGACGTTTTCATACTGTAGGATTCTCTGCACTCATGTAGAATACTAAGCATTGCTTTACTGCTTCAATATGTTATTAAGGTGTTAAGCAGAAGCCAGAAGCTGCTAATAAAATGCACTTGAAGTCAATGTCAGACTGTGCAATGCTCAGAAAAATGCAAAAAAACAACCCCAAACAAACAATCCAAGGCTACATATCAGACTCTACAGGCCTTGGTTAGCTTGTTAAATGTTAAAGTCTATGACGGCACAATTAGAAAAAGACTGAACAACTATGGCTTGTTTGCAAGGGTTTTTGGGAGAAAGATGCTTCTCTCAAAAAAACAAACAAGCAAATAAACAACCCCCCCCCCCCCCCCCCAAAAAAAAAAAAACCAACAACAAAACAACAAAACAACAACAACAACAACGAAAAAAACATGCTAGCAAAGCTTAGTTTTGCAAAATTGCATTTGAACAAACCACGAGACTATCCAGCACATTAGTGGACGGATGGCGGTTTGGGCTCATTTTCCAGCCAGATGAACTGGGCACCTTGCACTTATTGAGTCGACCATGAACCCCTCTGTATACCAACGTATTCCACAGTCAATATGAGGCCATCTGTTCAACAGCTAAAACCTGGGTGAAAATGGCAGCACCAGCACATCAACAGCAGAATGGCTGAAAAAGTACAGAATTAAGTTTTTGCAACGACCCACTCAAAGTCCAGACCCTAAACCAACTGAAATGAGGACTTTAACAGAGCTGTGCATAAGCTAATACGCACAAACCTGAATGAACTAAAGCAAGGTTGTAAAGAAGAGTGGGCCAAGATTATGTGAGAGACTGATAAAGTCTCATAGAAAACAATTACTTCAAGTTATTGCTGCTAAAGGTCTAAAACCAGGCACACACACACCTGGCTTCATCTTCACAGTACCAAACCGAGTGTAGATGACACACAGAGAAACACCCGCATACCCACACTGTACCACAAACCTTTGGACAGTAAAGAGTCATATCTCCTGTTCAGGGTTAGAGAAGGAGAAATCTGCCATACAAGCTTACAGATCATTGATCTGTCACGCATAGAGCCAGCTGAGCTGACACTATAATGGGGCATTCGCATACAGCCAGGGCATAAATCATTCATGTCCTGCTGACAGATCACTTCAGTTTGTCAGTGATCCTCTGTCACTACGTATTTGCAATTGATGATGCTGTGATCTGAGTACAGACTAGGCCCAGGCCAAACTGCATGTGCATTCTTTTTTTCGTGCTCATATTACACATCACGTTAACACGCGCATTTTGACATCTGTCAAACTCTTGCAAGGGACAGATTATTAAAGACTGTTGAAAGCCAAGCTACCCAAAAATAGAACAAAATCAAAGTAGTTACACTAAAAGGAAAAAGGTGTGGAAAATTCAGATGAGTGCAACAAACAAACAGCTGATGATTAAGTCAGAAAAATAAGAAATGTGTCAAGAAATGTGTCAAATATATATATATATATATATATATATATATATATATATATATATATATATATATATATATATATATATATATATATATATATATATATATATATATAAATGGCACGTCGACCCACTTTCAGGCTTCTTTTTTCCCCCGCACTGACATCTGCTGCAATGTTTGAACACGCATATCTCAAAAACTCTTAAATATAAAAGGCTGAAATTTTCGCTGGTCTTTCTTAGCTTCAAAATTAATCAGAATCTGTAATTTAGAACAGATACATAAGAAAAGTCTGAATATTGGCTAGTTAAAATATGAAAAAACAAACAAACAAACCAAAAAACATCCAGCACTCCTGCAAAGTTCCCTATTACAGTACACACTAACACAGCAAAAGACAACTAGTGACAATGTCTGAATGATATATAGTTGGACTTCTCATAAAATCTCATACTGTAAAATAAAGCACGTCGAATACTTTTTAACATGAAATTTTTAGGACACAAAAATGAAAAAAAACAACCCACTTTCATTTAAATTTCGTGCTATTTTAAGCTAATATGACGAGTTGTGTTGTACCACAAAAACAAAAATATTGATAGATGGTATAATCTGAATATAACACTGTTCTAGATGGTACTATAATGACAGCTATGGACAAATCTGAGATAATGGAGCAGAAACGGTGTAAAAATCGAATGACCCAGGTCTTGAAAATGAATATTACGCACATATTTAACTATATTATTTTCTGAGCTATAGTTAGAGTCTGGAAAATCCATACTTTTACTCTATTTTGACAGACAATCTGAGAATTTTATTTTTGTTGTAAAACTTATTATATTTGCTCAATACAACAAGAAAGTTGAATGAAAATGTAATTTCTTTTGTTTTTGTGATCATGAAAATTATTTAATATATGAAGCTGAAATTTCACACCAATCATTATATATGTATAAACTTTGCACCATAAAGCTTTTATGCAAATCGGAGAAGGTTGAGCAGAAAGCTCGTGTTGGTTTGAATGACCCATTATTTCTTTCATAAATTTGCCTCTCTGAACCTTCGATGAAGATGTTTTCCCATTTTCCACGATCAATTGGCAAACTAACAGTTAACTGGTAATTAAATTTACTGTCATTAAATTGATTGCATTCGTGTGTACATTAATATTCCCTGTTGGTCTGCAGCAGTGAGCTGAATGTCAAATATCCACGGTGAAGGTTACCGAAGTGGTTTCGGATGCAAAGTGACTCATGTCCTACATTGCAGAGGAGGACGTGATTTCCATAAGCCCTGGCTTTGGCTCCAAAGCCATACATCAAACCACTAATAAAAAAAAAATGCTATAGGACCAGGGTGGAATGAGGCAGTGTCCTCTAGGTGCTCAGCCAGCACCTGTGCAAAGGCACCATCTGAAAGTGGGAGCATTGAATATTTTAATCAAAATAAATGCCCAAATCTGACAAGCTGATGGGATGTTTGGAACAGTATACAATATATTGACGGTAAATAATATTGGCTCTGGAAAATGCGTGGCGATCAAGGCGAAAGCTCTGATGGAAAGGGGAGTGTAGATGTACAGTAAGGGATGCAGCCACTAGCCACCAAGGTAGGAGTATTATTTTAAAAAGGAGGTGAAACTTTAATTCAATACTAAAATATTCAATTCCATAAGCATAAAGAGCAAGTCCAAAAGAGCTACTGGCAATAGCGCCAAAAGACTGGAGTGATTATAAAAGTCTTTTACCAACAAGAAAACAACTTCACAATGTAAATGAAATATTACGTTCTCGTTTTTGGTGCTGAGTTTTGAACAATCAACTCAATCTACCTATAGGTAATCAATAAATGAGAGTGAGTAAGAGCAGCCACGAAGTAAATACTCATTAACCACTTCTTACTTTCCTTACTGGGGAATTTTAGCGCTTTTATTGGACGACTGATGAATCAGTGAGAGGAGTATTATACTGGATTATCAAGGTTACATTAGATATTGCTTCAGATATTGCTTCCAGTCAATATTGGCAGCAAATGTGATGCTACCCAGAAATCAAACAAAAATGATTTCAGACACTTTGAGTTCGGCCAAATGTTCATGCAGAAATGAAACCTGCTGTGACTGTTGCATAAAACACAGAGAATCTACTTACATATCAACTTGCTACAGCAACAGCTCCAGGGATTTTAAGAGACTATGTCTTTACAAAAACCAAAATAACAGCAAGAAAAAATCTTCCCAAACTTTATACAAATGAACATAAAAAGCCTAACTAACTAACCACTTAAGTGAGAATAAGAACAGGAGACACAACCCCAGAAAACACTGGCAAAACACACACACACACACACTGTCAGCCATCCTCTGAATCAAAGCCCTATCTCCCATATGGTTCATTAATCCAAACTCACCATTATGTAACTGTACTAAATGCTCACAAGAGTGGAAGGGTACAACTACTCTCCGTACATCTTGTGCATGTGCATGTGGCATCTTTCTGTGTGCGCAAGTAAGAAACCGTATGACAGAGACAGAAATCTGGTTACATGAATGGTTTGTAAAGTTGCTCCTGGGCTGTATGCTGTGTGGGGCGTGTGAGAGCAACACAGACACCTTCTGTCTGGAGGATGTGAGTCAAAATTTATTACATGCAGTGTTTGTGTGCATTCCAAGTTGCCGTGCTGCAGCAGACACACAGGTCTGACCATCAGTTCGTTCCACACGCTGCACTTACGCACAGACTTTATACTTAGCAGCGAATCCTTGCGTGCAGAATCCAAACTCACACACACGGTGTTGATGTGCACATTTAAAAGTGACTTCATTATTGCAAACACATTTGCTGTCCCCTTAAAAACAAATAAGACTGCATGCATAGTGTCATAACTTGACAAATGTGACCTGAACTTAAAGTGCTAACACACCACCTCTGTGTGGATTTATGCATGTTTCTATTTGGCAAAAAAAAAGTGGCCCTCTTGCTTCTGTTTCGCTCTGTGAGCTGAGGTGTCGGATTGGCATGTGCAGAAAAAGCAGCAGCAGCTCGGGCAGTGACAAGATTAAGACCTACTTCATACCTTTTCTTCTCAAAGCAACCACACAGCCCTGCCAACAAGACCTAGCTAACAAACTAACACAGCCCACAGTGGCACATGAAATGCATCAGTGAACAGAGCCATTCTGGCTGTGGCTCTAGGGACAGTGTGTACATACTGTCAGCAGCCGCTTGCAATGTGGGAATTTCAAAGAACATATGGCAGCTTGTCGCTGGGTAAAAGCTCATGTCAGAATCTAAACAAGCTAAAAGCTGTACCTAGAAAAGCCATTAACTGCCTGTTATCTGCCATTCACAAAAACACACATTCCCAGGCATGCACAGTACACACAGACCCTGAGTAATATGGCTGGAATGTGATCATGACAAGCTGGCGATAACTCAAATGGGGTCATTCGCAAAGAAAAGTGGAGACACACGTGTACTTGGGTGTTGCGGGAAAGGAATGGGGTGAGGGCTACCTCGATGCATTAGTGGAGCCAACAGCAGCATTAAAGCTCCTCACTGTCCAATTATTTACAGCTCCACACTCTGTGGCTCAGTCGAGGTCAAAAACACCTTGGCTGTCTAAATGTGATCAGCGGGATATGCTGCGATCACTACATGGTGTGGACCAGAGCAAGAGGAAATCTGGAGAGGAACAAAACGCAGCAAAAATGAGTAAAGCGTGGATTACACCTATAGACTGTGCATAAGTGATAAGCGTATCTGAAGCGTATCTGAAAAGAAAATTACCCTCCTTCTCATCTGATTTAATACAGTGAAAAACAATTTCCCTAATGGACTTACGGCTTCAATCATTGTTTTTCAGTTTTATTCATAACAGCATAATACTCATTTTGTAAGTTATGGGCCCTTTTAGGTTAAAAAAGAATGATAAAGCAGATGATAAAGCAATAATAAAACATTAGGAATTTTTCTAGGGTCAGCGAAAGAAAGAGGAGAATCAGAAACTGTATTTCTAAGTTTAGTGCTAGTGTGTTCATATTTACACACAAAATAATAAAACCCAGAGACAAGGAAGTGTGTTTCACCAAAGAACTGATATTCACATACCATCTTCTCAAAGTTATTAACCTCAGACCTACAGTGTCTTGCTCAGTGGCCTCTTGGGAGGATGAATATTTTCAAGATTCATTTTCACCAAATAGATTTAACAGAATCCTTACTCACTACAGCATGTCATGACTAACTTCTCACTGCCTCACATCTTGCTGCTTATTTATACTTGCAAATATCTTTAAATATCTACATATCTAACAAGCCTGTTGGAAATTACTTGCAATGATTTATTGCCTGTCTGACCTTTCACCACTCCATGTACACCCAAACACAGCACAGCAGAAAGAGAGAGCACTGTTCATGGCTGCTTCCTCAGTTGCATGACCCATCTATGCACCCTCCCTCCCTCCTTTGCTAACATCCCATCCCTCTATTCCCATGGCAACCCCACTCATCTATTCCCATGGCACCTGCCTGCTGTCCGGGAGACACACGGAGACGCGACACTGACAGATGAGGTGAGAGAGAGAGAGAATAGAGAGACAGAAAGAGAGACTTGACACCATTTGGCATTTTAAAAACCTGCAGGAGAGATCAGTTAAAACAGTCTTTTCACAAAGAATTGTGCAAATGTTCAGTTAAATAGCCACAACGAGACAATGCCAGGGAAAAAAAAAAATGGGAATACATATAGACGACATGTTCAAGTATCCCATTAAAGCAAGCCCAGAGCAAGTGCATAAAACTGCAGTGAAACCTGCTAAATAATACTGTTAGCATCCAAGCATAAAAAACCACAACCTGCTGTCTCCATAAACACACTCACACATAAACATATAAAACACATAGAAGCAAACACAAAACATACAGAGAAACACGGACACTTATGATGCTGTGACACTGAAACCGGTCATTGAAGTGTGTGTGCACTGTTTACACAACATAATCATTTTACACAACATCACATTTACTAATAATCAGATTTTAATTGTGGAAGATGCAAAAAATAAAGATTTTAAGAAAACATATTCCTCTCTATATTAAAAAGAAATAATATGATGAACTCTTGGTTTTGTCCAGTATTCCTATTCCTGTACAAGTCTATAAGCATTAAATGTTTGAGTCAGGGCATGACAAATACAACTGAGCTGTGGGAGACGAACAGTAGGGCTGAGCAGAAGGGAAAAATGAGCTAGGGGCAGCCTTTGTTTGTTTGTGTGAGCATGCATATGTGTTGCTGGAAGTGCATGTCCTTGTACTTCTCTCCCGGTGAGAACCAAGTACACAATCTGATTTGGGGCTTGGGTTGAATTACATTTACAATTAGTATTTACAATCAGATTTAGAGGTGCTTTAGGAACTGAACCAACCATAAAGCATTAGAGTTTTCTCTTGACCTTGACAAAAACACTCAAGATCTACTTACCAGCTTTTTCAAGAGTTCAGTCAATGTCTGCAGCTTGCTGACATTCAAGCTCAGTAGCTGTCACTACTGTATTCATACCAGTTTTAATATCTGTATGTCATTTTGGCTTAAACGTTAAGAATAAATTAGACAATTTGCGGAAAACCTGAATATAAAAAAGTGGAAGTACTTAACCAAAGAAACCTTGAAAAGTGCTTTGAACAATGTAGGAACCATCGAAAACGTTCTTTCCAAGCGAGTTTCCCCTCTACATGCACATATTGTGAATCAAATTGTACACAATTTTTCTTCTTCTTGTGTATTTCTGTCTATGTTCACTGGCTGCTACTAACGTTCAAAAAAATCATGGACTGCAGCTACTGTGATGTCACTAAGTGGTCCTTTGAGGAACCCTCAAGATGCATTTTAAACCCAGACATGTAGTACGAAGAACAGACCAGATTTATTTAGCTGCTGTGCAACCTTATTCAAATTCCCACAGAGTCACGTGTTGCCAGACCGCAGCTAGTCACAGCAGGCCCCGTTTTACTTCCCACAGTAAGATACCTCACTCAGTTCTCAGAGAACCAGAGTTATGTTGGTTACCAAACATTTTTTATAGATTATACGAACTCAGAATTAACGTGTGCTAGAAAGCATTTGATCTTTTAAACAGAGCTGGGGTGACTGTAAAATATGTTAATTAAGCTATAGGTTGTAAAGATAGCTGCATTTTCCATGAAAAGCAATCCTGTTTCATATAACAGCTTTATAAACAGCTACTGAGCTTATCTAGTGAAAATTCTATCTGAATGATAACTCCATGAGCAACAAGAGCTAAAGCTCAGCTTTGGTAAAGTTCCTCCAAGTTTGCTTAGGATTACCGGTATTGTTCGCTCGTTTGCTTTAAGTCTGTTTTTTTCTAGATGTGTTCTCTTCACAACTGAGCTGCAAACCTTATACGGCTGATGGTTAACGTAGCATTTTAGATTCCCTGCTAGTGTAATTACATGCCGATGTGTGCCACTGGGTATACTGTATGCTTACTTACTTTGGGTGTGGGACAAGAAGCAGTAGAGAGGCGGGAAGTGGCCTGGGCACGGGGTGACTCTGAGGGCGTGGTGCTGAGAGAGGCCGCGTCCCTGGGCAACACCTGCACACCCCGCGAGATAATGGAATCTGGGATCTGAGATCACATACACCCAAACACAAACGCACATGCATATAAACACCACGTACGCACATACACACACATACCATGAACCCATAGCACAAATCCTGACATTGAAAATTCAAAAAGCTGCGCATGAATAATTCCTACAAACCTATATACATGTAACATGACCGTGAGGACAAAGTCTTTCAACATTTTTAATAAAATGCTAGAGAAAAATAGGACCTTTTAAAAAGAAAATTGATTGTGGCTGTTTGGTGGAGTCTTACCAAGATCAATCTATGACTGGACAATGAGATGAGATGTTAGACTGAGAATGGAGTCATTAAGCAGGGTCCAGGCTGCAGACTGGAGGAGTATGGAGACGTACTTGATGTTACATGTGAATGCACAGAGTATACGCAAACCCACATACACAAACACAAAGGCAGACAGTCACAACACCGTGATATGTTAAAGTTATCTAAGGAGCTTCTTTACGTTGTACGTCTCATCCAAGAAGCTTCTTCAGTTCTGAGACTAAATGGTGGAGAGTCCAATTTTTAAGCACTAGTCTGAGTTGTCCCTTAAGAGGGTCGTTGACCCAGTATTGATCATGCACCTCATCGAGGTGTGAAAAAGGGTGTGGGTCATCATCAGCAGAGGTTTCGGGTGAAACCATTGTGAGACCGTGCCTCATCCAATCGTGTGACTTATTGAGATCAACTGACACAAGATGTGAGTGGGCGTTAGGGTGTCTGGGAAGGGACAGTTGGTGTTGTAATGCTGATGTTAATGCCACAGGAGGTTTAAAGATCTTTAGAAAGATCCATTCTTTCTCAAAGGCTTGTAAAGACATAGCTAGATGCTTTATTTTACACACCTGTGGCAAGGGGACTGAAAACATGTGAATTCAATGATGATGCAATATGGCCCCGTATTGTCCATATAGAGTGTCTGCAAAAACTAAATATCATGGCACTATCTTATCTGCCTGGATGAGCAGCAATTGTGCATAACTGTTTTCTATTTGAACTCTCAACTTCAAAGAAAGATTAGAAAAATATACTTTGCAATTGCTATTTACATAATTTTTATAATTACATCTCACTGGCACAGGCTTTGTTATATATTTAGTTCTTATGTTCAACAATTTACTGGTGCTGAAAGTACTACTTTAACATTATCTTCTATGAATGACGTGAACATGTAATGACGATGAAATGGATGAAATCATATCTGAGAAAAATGTCATTTTTATGGAACAACCAACCCTCCCCTCTACTCTTCTCTGTCCTGGTACCTTGGCGGCAATGGATGCGGCGGTTATGTGGGAGGAGGAGCTGTCCTCGGTGGACGCCACACCGCTGTCCTTCTTTTCCTCATCTTCCTCCTCACATTGCACGCCTTTATCCTCTGTTTGTCGGCGTGGCGAACTGTTTGGAGGTGGCGAGAGGGGCGGTGGTGGTGAAGGCAAGTCCTCCAGCTCGTCTGCTGCCTCCTTTACCTTCACCACTGCGTCCCGAAGAAGGTCGATGGCGTGCGGCAGCGCTGGAAGGATGAACTGGAAGCATTCCTGGAACAGATTAAGCACAGTTGTCCTAATGAGGGTTTAAATCATGGCACAATCTCATCTAATAGCTGCCAGCATGAAGAAAGTGAAGGTTGGTTGAACACATTTGAGTGTTATGACCTGAACCTGAAGGACCTTTTCTGTCGATGAAAGAACAGATTTACAGTTGACCTCTTTCACACATATCTGTATCAGTTTTTCAAAGCGATGTTGTTTTTTCCCACTAATTCGATTAAGTTTCCTCTTCCTGTAATTTTAAATCAACATTGAAGTAGTGCTAGTTAAACGCAACATTTCCAGGTCATACAGGACTGCCAATATTCTCAAAATTACAGTGTGAACATGATGTTCTTAGGCTTGGAGGCTTTTAATGTAGAAAATACATGATAAAAATGTTAAAGATTAACTTAAATATTAACAGTGTTGGGGAGTAACGAAATACATGTAGCGGTAATACGTATTTAAAATACAAAATATGAGTAACTGTATTCCGTTACTGTTACCTTGTTGAAATAAATGTATTACACTGCGGTCTCTCCTGTTTCATATCCCCTCTCTAATTTTGGTAATTCCACGCATTGTCGGAAACCCAAACAAAACATGCAAATAAAGGCTCTGACAGGAAATCTGAGCGTGCAATGCAAACTCAATGCAACTGTTTGCCAGCAACCAAGCTGCTCTCAGTGTCAAAAGACTCCAACCTAAAGAAACATCTGGAAGTAAGTTCTTTTCTAAAAACTAATACTTACTAAAACTTCCTTGTTTTGGTTGTGGTAGGTACCTGGGTTATGTGCCACTTCAGTATCTTCGATGTACTATTGCTGTGTAATTTACTAATATTACTGAAGGCTGCATTACAACCTGTTAGCTGTAAATAATCATGTGCAGCTCTGAAAGAAAAACAGAAAGAAAACATAATACTGATAAAGACATAGTTTTCTATACGAGATCACTGCAAAAAGCGCAGCCTTACCTAATGTCCACCCTACTGTTACTCATTTTATATTAACATTTAAAGATCTAGTTGGTATTGCTTTCAGAACTGCACATGATTATTTGCAACTAGCAGTCTGCGGTCTATGAACTAACCTCAGCTAACACCAGCTAACAACGTTAGCTAGGTGGCGAGTAGCCTTCAGTCATAGTAATAAATTACACAGCAATAGTACATTCATGTAGTTGTAAAAAGTATGACAATATGTAAAGTAACCCAAAGTATTCAGAATATGTTACTCACATTAAGTAACTTAACAGAATATGTTACAAACTACATTTTGGGCCATGTATTCTGTAATCTGAATATTACAATATTGTTTAAAAGTCTCAAGCCATCCTACATTTCTTTAGTTTTTGCTTCCAAGGTGCCATACATACAAAGTGGTCTTGAGAAATAGTTCTCCAAACTTGCTGAAGGTCTCCCAATTTTTCTCTGAACATTAGTTGCTTTTTCACTCATTTCAGTCGAGTCCATGACCATTTCTTTGTGCTTTTTTTGTTTCTTAAGCCGTTTAACACTGGCCTATGATTTATACAAGCATAAAACAACCATCTAACTCAAGAGAAGACCCAGCAATGAACCAACTTAGCAATAACCTTTTTCAAATTGTATATTTAGCCAATTATTACTGAATATATCACAGTCGGACACCAACAAGGTGATTCCCAAATAACTTTTAGTCAAAAATTGGCCCTGTTCTGTCCTTTAAAATTTGAAGAAACTGGAATCTGCATCTTAAAGCCACGGTCTTAAGAACTACGAAAAATATCCAAGAAGTGCCTGACCCAAGACCTGAGAGATGCATCTGGCCCTTCAGTTGATCCATCTACTGTTCCCTGAAGCTTCATCACAAATGGCCTCAATGGAAGCTGTCAGCCATTCTTAAGGAAGGGAAACATGGAAAAAAGGCTGAGTTATGCCAAATTACACAAGAACTGACTGAATATTAGGGGCAACAGGTCTTATGCAGTAAATAATCTAAATTTGAAAATTTAATCCATCATGTAAAAATATCTGTATAGTATTTGAATAGCAAAATCTTCATTTTCAGCATGACAATGATCCCAAACACACTGCCAACGCAGTAAAAGCATACCTGGATAAAAAAAGACGCAATGGAGCACTATTAGTCATCGACTGGCCTGACTGGAGCCCAAACCTCAACATTATTGAAGCAGTGTCAGATCATCTTGACAGAGAAAAAACCAAAAGGTAGCCAACATCCATAAAAAAAAGCTTTGGATGTCCTATAAGAAGCCTGGAAAACTAATCCTGAAAACTAATTAAAGAAATTAGAAGAACGCTTGCATAAGAGAGTTCAATATGGTCAAACCGAATATTAACTTTCAAACTCACTACAATTATACAAACTCACTTTTTGCCTGTTTGTCCATGTATGTTCATGTATCTTTTTAATAATTCCCTGCCCATAGTTCCCATTTTCCCAACAGCAAATAAATAATTGAGTGATGATTCAAGGCTTTCACTCAGTACTGAGAGTAAAAGTTTATTTAGGTAAAAGGTTGGAGCAACGTATTATCATAGTTACGACAGTCAAACATGCAGGAAGGGATGCATTGACATTCCCGCAGACAGAAGGCTCCTGGAGAAAACATGCCTTAAACATGTGAGGAAAGCATTTCCGTAATATACAGTTTGTGAGATTTTAGGGTGCAAACTACTGACCATATGACACACAGAGGTGCGACCTGTTTGAGGCACAAAGATTTCATTTGAGCAAATCACAGTTCCTCTCCCTGGCTACATGTCTATTGGCTTTTGCTCTGGTACTTCCTCTTTGCATCCATCCCAGTTTCCTTCTCCAATGTCTCCATGTATGTGTGTGTCAATGTGCCTGTGGGCTCGTCGGCTAAACGCTCCATTCTCTTCACTCCCAAGACAAGAGCTAATCTGTGAAATTATTTATCTTCCTGTGCATTTCAAGCATGGAGGAGATACATTATTAATCGCCCCCACACTTTACACTGCCCGTGAATGGGCTTTCGGGGCAACTCTTCCACTCCACTGTCTGTTTTAATGTGTACATATCGGAATCCGCATTAAATCTGACAATGCTAACCTCAGCTTGACTGAATTCAAATTTCATAAATCCAAACTGCAATTCATGCATTACTGAGACAGCATTCTCAGCACCAATGTGCATAAACATCAAAAAAGCCAGGCAGGAGGACTCAAAACAGTAGATGAAAGCCAGTCTGTCCTGTTGCGTAGCCGCAAGCTAACCTTTACACCCTACATCCCCATCTCTCTCGCGCATTTTCTTCCAAAACCCCTCAGCAAAATGAAGGCTGTTTATGCCTCTCGCTGCTGAGTTTGAAGCCTACATCTGAGCATGTCTGGAGGATGCAGAGAGAAGGGCTGGGTAGGCTTGAGATGTACAGAGGATGGACTCCACTAAAGAATGAGTGAGGATTGTGTCAAGAGCCTGGATATATTCATCCTTTACAGTTTTGCACATTTAATACGTGCTGGGAATTTTTTCTTTCTTTTTTTGTTTAGCTACATTAGGAGTGTTTTTTTCTGCTCTTATTCTCTGTTTTGTCCTGGAGGAGAGTAACTGTCAAGAACACTAAAGAGCAGAATCCCTACCAACAGATCAGAAACACGAGCAGGAGAGAGAAAGAGGCATGGAGGAAGAGGGGAAGGCATTGCTGTTCTGAGAAAGGGTGAGAAAGAATGACAGGAAGATAGAAGGAGAGAGAAAAGTAGTGAGTGAGATGAGAGTGGATGAGATCTCAAGAGATAAAGAGTTTTGGGGTAGAGGAGAGAGAGAGAGAGAGATTCAGAGAGATCTTAAAGATCTCATGGACTATTATCTTGATGTTATCTTCGTTATCGGTAAGTGCCAGCACTGAATTAAATTAAACAGAAATAAATACGTAAATGAGACGTAATGAACAGAGGCTAAAAGGGCAACAGGACAGAACCTAAACACAACTGTGGTCAAAGTTCTCCAAAGCAGTAGAAAAAATGTACTCTAACTTTTGATTCATGTCCTGAAAATAGGCTGAAAATCTCACTCCATGTGTATCTTGTAATTTTATTCTTTTAGTCTGGAAACTTGCGGGCACTTTTTTGCTACCGCTTCTCTTTCACAAAACCTAAAAGGAAAGCTGTCCATAGCCTCACACATGCAAACAAACCAAATGGCCTATTTTTTTCTGCTTTAACACTGAGTTGGACTTGCAGACTTTGAATTATGTAAAATTATGTCTACTTAACAAGAAATGGATGCTTGAACAGCTTGCCTTGCAAAAGTCTTAATTTTCCCAAATCTTTTTGAAAAAACCTCTTCAGAAATTAGACAATTAAGCCCCTGTAAGTAAATATTATAATGCCTATAAATGATTAATATTTATTATAAAACTTGGTGATGGTGGCCAGGAAGAACCCCGTTTTTATAAAGGAAGAACCGTTCAGAAGACAGGACTGAATGGAGAGCCATCTATCAAGTCTGGTTGATGAATGAAAGGAAGAAAAGTGAAAAAAGAAGTGCATGGATAGTCAAAGACAAAACATAAACTATGGGAGCCAGTGGTGGCTTGCAAATGCATAATGGTGGAAACTTGTGGAGGTGAGAAAAAAAAAATCTTAATGTATAATGTATGAGCAGCCTGAGCCTATAGCAACATAAGTAAGGGACGATACAGGGCCACCTAATCCAGCTCCATCTCTAAAATCTGTTAAAAAATTAAAGTTTAAAGCATAATCTAAAAAGTAGAGAGATTATCTGCCTCTTGAACCACAACTGGGAGCTGTTTCCACAGGTGAGGGGACTGATAGCTGAAAGTTCAACATCCATGCAACATTTTTCACTTCTCTTTCGCTTCATCACTCAACCAGACTTGATACATAGCGCCCCATCTGGTCTGCTCTGCCGAAGGGTCTTCCTTTTAAAAGGAAATTCTTCCTTCCCACCATAGCTAAGTAATTACATTGTTCAACAATGTAATTACTTCTGTACAGTACAGTGGATACACCCAGTCTGTGAAAAATAAAGCTTTTGCATATTTTCCATGCATTAATTTATAACCAGCAAATGTAGAGGTTTTGGCAGTTTGGTTGTCTGGATCATTCAGGTGTGTGTTAATATAATGCCACAATCTTCCCAGAAGTGGAAGATAGTGGTAGCGAAATTACTCCAAAAACAGACTGTGTAATGCTAAGAGATTGCAAAAAACACAAAGCCTACATCTCAGACTCTAAAGCAGGGGTATCAAACTCAAATACACAGTGGGCCAAAATTCAAAACTAGAACAAAGTCGCGGGCTAATGTTAATATTTATTGAAATATGCACGTTAGAGAGGCCCCTTCACTGTCCACTTTTAAATCACGTCTTCAAACCCACTTTTATTCCTTGGCTTTTAACCTCAGTGAGACTTAGTTTCTCTTTTAATTGAAGTAGTTATTTAATTAATGATTTCACTCTTCTTTTATTTGGTTTTTATTTATACTGTATCTCATGTAATTTTATTTTACAGTTCCAATGTACAGCACTTTGTGTCAGCTGTGGTTGTTTTAAAGTGCTTTATAAATAAAGTTGATGATGATGATGATGATGAAATATATTTATTCCTCCAGATATAAGAATGAATCTTTTCTTATGGACTCAAACACGTTTTGCTGAAAAACTGAATATGGAACAAGCAAAGCTTAATACTAAACAATATATATATTGGCTGTATAATACCAGTAGGCCAGCTCTAATAATAATTTGGTATGGCTTCGCGGGCCAAATGTAATTAGTCTGCGGGCCAAATTTGGCCCGCGGGCCACAGTTTGACACCTATGCTCTAAAGCCTCAGTTAGCATGTTAAATGCTAATGGAGAAAATCTCTACAAAGAACATGCAGCATGGCTTAGATTTGTAAAGTCGCATCTGGACACACCACAAGATTTGAACAAAGTCAAATCTTGTGCACAACTCAAACAATTTCCTTTGGACAGATTAGAAAAAGTAGAAATGTTTGGCACCACATTTGGTAAAATCCAAACACAACATATCAGCACAAACACCACATTCTGTCAATCACGGTGGTTGAGTGGTGATGATTTGGGCTTGTTTTGTAGCTACAGGACTAGGACACCTTGCAGATATTGAGTCGACCACAAAGCATCTTCTAGACCAAATATTCTTGAGTCAAATGTAAGGCCTCAGCTAGAAAGACTATTCTATCATGGGCTGTGCTCATGACTGTACACGCATAGATAAAACAAAAAGGAATTCAAATGATTAGTTGTCAGAAATGAGAGGTGAAAATGTTAAACAGTGTATGGCTACAATAAGAAGGTGTAAATCCATGTTGAAATGATATATAGCTAAATTAATTTGCATCAGCTCTGCGGGTTTTGCTTTCAATAAGAAACTGAAACAAAATTCGTCCACTGGACAAAAATGTCATTGCACTGTGCAGAAATGCCTTTCTCACTATGGTTTGAAACATTGTTACCAACAATATTATTAGCATATATTTTAATGATGAAGTCAGCATGAAATGAAAGAAATAAAATTGTTCACTTTCCAACTGTAGTGTAACTTTTGCTAAGTTATTATTTTATGTAGCACTTAAGTAGCACAGTTTGAGAATACATAACATGTCTCCACACTCCAACACGAAGGGAAATTTGGGGGAAGAGAGCAACAGCAACCTGCAGTTATATGGCAATGATCAGTTTCATATCAATTACAGTTTGATTCTAACATATAAAGCTTCTATTAGACTAGATGTGAGAAGAAAAACACTGTTGCCTAAATTATGATGCCTAAGCAAAATGTTAATACTGCACCCAGAAGGAAGGATAACAAGGTTGTCACAAGAGTCATGAAAGATACCGATTTCCAAGCTTCACGTCAATAACTGCCCGTTTGCTGCTTCCGTTTTTTTATGTCTTGTGATTATTGAAACATAATAAAAAAAAGTGCCACTGGCAAATCACTGGAGTACCCTTTCATGTCATTTTCATATCAAAAGTATTTCTACTTTAGTCAGAATGTATTTATAAAAAGCAGTTACAGAACACAGTCCACAGAAGACTACCAGCTTACTGGCTCTGAGGGTAAAACCATGTTCTCATCACCATTATTTCAAAGTCTCTTTACAGTGGAGACAGAATTAAAGTATCAACAACACATATTAATAATTCACTGTACAAAAAAAAAGAAAGATCTAAAGTATTTAGCTGAAAACGTGATATGTAAATGCTGTAAATGGACATGCTTTGGATTATATCTGCAGTATAAATGAGGCCAAAGAGACTAAATGAGGAGCTAAAAGGTATGCAGCTGACAGTCGGACACAAGGGGCTTCGTCCGGCTGGCTCAGCTGGACATCCCTGTTATCTTTATGACAGGAGATCATTGTAATAAAAGCCCGCAATGGGCTTCCTGTACCAATAAACTTTAACTGAAGGTTGTTGAGGGAGACACTAATATGGCAGCAGATGGGGAGAGGTGGTGTAATTGATTGAAAGAAATACTAAAATCGATCAGGAGACGCGGGCGTGTAACGAGACAGAGATAGATGTGCAGGTGAGCAAGGCGGAGAGGGTGAAGAAGGTCGAGAAGGAGACAGCAGTAGGTGAAAACACATTCATGTACAGTGATGGGAATAACGGCGTTCTAAGTAACGGCGTTACTAACGGCGTTACTTTTTTCAGTAACGAGTAATCTAACTAATTACTATTCCTATCGTTACAACACCGTTACAGTTACTCACAAGAAAATGCGGTCCGTTACTATTTTTCAACAAACAGAAGGTTGAAGCTGTGTTCAGCTTACCGCATCTTATATCAGTTGCACGGAAGTAGCTGTAAGTAATCTGGGCGCTACAGCTTTAAGCCGCTGCGCGCGCTCCCGCGGACAGTAATCACGATCACTGTCTAGCACAACACCTGGAGCTAAGGGGGCAAAACAATCGCATGAGTGCTGCTGTTTGACTGAGGAAGAATGAAGTAGTCGTGGTAAGCTAATCACATGACCACTTAAAGACAAAGCAACAAGGTGATAGATACCAGTTTTTAAATTGTGTTGATAGGCCATGTAAAACCAGAGTCATGATAAACAATATATACGCGGCGTTTTTTCCTCAATAGCTTAGTTGGGTTTACTAAGGACAGCGCTAGCAAATACTCTCTGCTTATGAGAGAAAAAAAAACAAACAAACAGGGGAAGTTTTAGGAGTGACGGCGAGAGAGAGAGAGAGAGAGAGAGACAGCAGAAAAAGAGAGAGAGAGTGAGTTTTGAGATGTGAGAGAATTGTGACGTTTAGCGTGTTTGGAGTGTGTAGTTAATGTGTTGTCTTGTGTAGTTAGTGTGTAGCGTTGTGGATAGTTTTGTGTTGTGTGTCAGAACAATGAGGTGACTGCTGTCTCCAGGTAGAAACAGGAGCAGTGATACACCTGCTGCTGTCAGACCTACAGGTATCAGGCTGTGATGTTCTCCCATAGGGCAGGGATAGCTCAGTAGGTAGAGAAGATGGGGGTTCGATTCTCCTGAACATCTACCCTGAAGTACACCGCTCCCCAGGCGCCCGATGGCTGCCCACTGCTTCACTGAGTGAATGGGTTAAATGCAGAGAGGAATTTCCCCACGGGGATCAATAAAAAAAAGTACACTTTATAGTGGACACAAATTATGTTTTTGTAGTGGCACAAATAATTTGTGTGGCATCTTATTGAATGCAGAACAGCTGATTTTTCTGTAAATAGTTTGAAATGGTTATTTTAAATGGATGCAAATAACTTTGTTTGCAAAACTTGTGCATACGATTTTAAAATTGACAATTTATATTTGTATTTAAGGTTATGAAATATGATTCATTAAACATGTTTGTGATTTTAGATCAGTTGTGTTAATACAGTTTGTCAAAATGAAAACATAACTGTAAATTCAGACACATAAGGTTGTGCCGAAAAGAATGATACCAAACAAGGCAAAGTAAATAGTTTTTAAAGGTGAACTAAAGGGAAAATCAAAAGTAGTTAAAAATGGCCAATTATATCGTACATTTTTGAGGTAAAGAGAGAGGAAACGAGTTGCGCCGTGTCGCCATGGCTTGTTTTTTTTTACTGCTCATACTGTTGTTGTCGTGTTTCCCCTGCTTTTTATCTGTTCACCAAGTCTCCTGCATCCTTTTCCCATCCTTTGTAAGGTCTAAAAATCAGACTTTTCTAGAAATTATTTTCCGTGTGGAGCCATGCTAATGCAACCCGCAGAACTAAAGTTCAGACAGTTCTGGTATACAAAGGACATTTTCATGTTCACGCAAATAGACCTACTAGTAATCACAGGTGTATTTGATTATCTTTCAGTGATCACAGGTTTTCTGACTTTTGTATCAGTGATTGCAGTTGTATTTACTACTGGTTTAATGAGTTTCTGAGTTCTAATGAGTTTGGAGCCTGTCGTTGCTTAGAAGCTCTTTGTAAAGATTCTGCTTATCAACTTAGAAGTAATGCAATCAGTGTAATGGCTCATTTACACTAAGTTAAAAGTAGAACAGTAACATCCTTGTGACATCCAGGAGATGAGTATGCAATATCCTCAAGCTCTGGGTGACCACTTCAATCACAAGGCACTTGCACAGGTTGCCTAGTCGGAGTGTCTGATCACAGTCATTAAGTGAATTTGATCACAAAGAGGTATCTAATGCTGGACCAAAAGCCTTCTAGTGATTGATTTGTTCGGTAGCAGACTGCTGCGGTTACCAGTAGTTTGCACAGACGATGCCAGCTATACATGAAGTCTCACCCACTACTCACAGAGATAAAATTTATAGAGTCCCCAATTTGCAATTTTCACTCATTTGACATTTAAGTAAGGTTGTCCAGAGATGTGCTAACCTTTATATTAAAGCAAATCAAAACATAGAAACATTAAAACATCAATGTGGGCTTACCATGACAACACAAACACCAAAGTCCACCTGCAGATCAGTCTGCACAGAAGTAATTAATCATTCAAACCGAGCAGACAGAGGCACACAACTACACCATGCAACAACAAATCCATATACAAATGGTGCACCTGGTGTTTACACGCACAGGGGTAATGAGTAAACGCAACAGTGTGCAGAATCCAACATAAGATGAGCTTTAGGTGTTACAACATTAAGCTAATGCTGTTCAGGCAAACAGGTCATAGCAAACTAGCTACAACAGTAAATAACCAGAAGCACTACCATGAACTCTGCTCGTTTCAAAAGAGGTATTTTGCACAGAAAGGTCAGCCTAAAATTTGAAACAAACACAGTTGGATACAGTAACTGTTCAAGAATAATTCACTAAGCTCCAAATTTCTAACTCTACATGGACTAACTAAAATATTTTACAATATGTTTTCTTGGTTGGCAGTAAGCAAACATGTCATATGCAAATAGGTCTAATGATCTGGAGCAACTAGGTTTTACAGGTCAGATAAAAAATTTTTTAATTAAATATTAGCCTACAAATGTTGCTACATTTGTAGGCTAATATGCTACAGTTCCAACAGTGTGGAAAAAAAGACTTAGCAGGGCATTAGGATCACGCATAAAAACATATTCACGCATTTTCAGCATCACAAAAAGAATGCATGCAAATTCCAGTGACAGTGATGTATTACAGTTTGTGCTGCGGCGACTTTGCAGGAGTGCTTCATTCTGCGGTGTCTGTATAATAAGACTTAAAAGTTTGGATGTATGAAAGACGTGTTCAGCAGAGAATCTGTATAGCACAGAAGCATAGCGTAAATGAAAGCTTGCAGCCCATTGTTAAGTAAAAATGAACACAACCTGCTCCAAACCAGGGTGTATGTATATATATATATATATATAAATACGTGAAAAAGTGAAAAAGCCTCCTTCCTGTTTTTATTTCCTGATTTGCCAAAAATCATTTTGATGAAACCCAAGACTTTTGGGAAAATATTGTTGTTGAACTTTGTGGAAGGTTTGAGTCCCATTACATCTGGAGTAAAACTAACACAGCATTTGATAGAAAGAACATCATACCAGCAATCAAACATGGTGGTGGAAGTGGGGCTACTTTGCTGCTGGAGAACCTGGACGATTTTCCATATTTAATGCAATCGTAAATTCTGCTCTCTACTAGAAAAGGAGAATGTCTGGCAAGCTCAAGAGCACTTGGGCAGTAGGACAACAGTCCAAAAAATACCAGCATAGGGCTTCAAAAGGCTAAAAAAACAATACAAAACAAAACAAAAAAATCCCTAGTTAAAATTTCGGACTTTCGGACTCTGATTGAGTTCCTTTGGCATGACCTTAAACAGGCCATTCATACTGGCCTGACAGAACGACAGACAGAGAGACAGGTGCGCGCGCGCGCACACACACACACACACACACACACACACACACACACACACACACACACACACACACCGAAATCAGCTCTCACATATAATAATTCAATTGTCAAGTATCAACTGTGGGCTCTTCTATTGTTTCCTAGTCCTTATTGTGATTTTTACTTTTGTAATTCAGCTCTCTTTGTCTGCTAGACGATATGTGTGCCAGCAAACTGTCAGCTTCCCTGCCCGCCTGTGATTCTCCTCTCAAGTTTGCATACCCTGCTTGGTTGCCTTCAATAGCTAGAGACCACCGACTACTTGGACCCCTCAACTCGGCATCCCCTTTTGTGTCTAAACCTTTTAAATGTGTTTCTGCGTCTGCCAGCACTGGCTTTAAAAACTGTAACGGTCTCACTCTAGGAAGCTTTCACACAGATTGCGATGTACAGTATATATTTGAACCAAATAAATATGAATGTTCCTCTCTTACTTCAGGTGAGTCTGTTTTGTTTTTTTTTTGTTTTTTACATCCATGTAATGGATGCTTGCGGTGTCTCCTACCTGGGAACCTTTCTTGCTTCCTGGTAAGTTAATAATAAGTGTCTTCCCTCGGATACCACACACAGGTCTGTAAACAGACAGAGAAAGTTTTAATGAATACAGCGGAACAAAGTGCTGTGAGAAATACGCTCAATTATAGTGACAAATGTGGGTGCTGCTCTTCTTAACTGTAAAACCCAAATCTCCTTAAATCAAGTGATAAAAATAAAAAAGTGTTATGGTCTTCTTAACCATGAGGAAAGAGGGTCTACTAAAAAAAACCTGCCTAATTACCTGCCTTGAACACTTCTAAATACAGTAATTTTATTGTCAGATTCACAGGACATTTTAACATTAGCTGAGCTGCAGTTTAACCTGAGCCTGGAATCACTTTGAAGGGAAAACTTTCCCCATGTTAGGGTGATAAAAGAATTAAATAATAAAATGAAAATAAAAAGTGTTTTGTCGTAACATATTCACTGACATTCCTAAATGTTTCCTCTGACATAAGTCCTAGAACATAGACACTAATAATGAAAAAGACTAAAACTAACACTGAAACTAAAGATTTTCAAACAATAAAACCGAAACAAAAAATAGAAATCCACTCGTAATCGAACTTCACTGGAAACTTAACTAAACTTAATTGAAAACAAAAATCAAAATGAAATAAAAATTACTTGCAGTGTTATAAAAACTCTGGTGTGTGTGATTCTGCTGTGCTGTCTGCACTAAAATGCGTCTGACCTGGAAAGCATGCCTAGTGGTGTGACGTTGAGAGATCCCATCAGCATTGCCAGAGACATCCCTGGAGCCTCGCGCTCTATCACCTCCTTAGTGGCCTGGAGAGACAGGAGGAGAGTTGTTAGTGTGATCATTGTCCAGCCAACCATGCGAGCCATGCCATGTCAACTAAAAACATTGCTGCTGTTCCTTCTCTGAGCAAACTGGAGCAATATTCATTAGGGGAAACACTGAAATTATATTATACGCTGTAAAGATCTGATTGCGGTAAACACCTGCATGCTTGAAAGTGTTTAGCTGCTACTGACTCTAATCAGTGGCATAGCATAGCATGACAGAGCTGCACACGAAAAGGCAAACATCCAATCCAGTCTTATCAGACTTAAATAGCCTTTCACCTCCTAACCAATATAAGAGCACAGCGGACAATTGCCAAATGAATTCACAGTGTGCATACTCTAATCTGGCAGCACCTTTGTCTAAACCCAGCTCTTAGCAGAAGCCTCTGAAGTGGATCTCTTGTTGTGTGTTGATGCGAGAAATTGCAAATATAACTAAACAAATCAATAACAACAGAAATCAACTGTATTCCCATGATGTCAGCCAAAGGGCCAGATGCATCTCTCATGTCCTGCGTCAGGTCTTTGCTGGATTTCTTCCCATTTCTTAAGATCATTACTTTCAGATACTGTTCATCTGTTGTAGTTGTTTATTAGGCCTGCCATCCTTTCTTTGTTTCTGAACTCATCCAGTTTCCTCAAAAACTTTAACAGCTGCTTGGGAATCAACTTGTTGGTGTGAAAATACTATTTTATGCTTATCAAACTGTGTAAAGTTTTTTTTGTTTTTGCAGATTTAATCAAACAAACGGAACAAATGATGTTTTGACAGGCTGCAAGTAACAGGGTGCCTAAAGACACATTATCTGGTATGTGTGGGCACAACATGGCTTCATCTCTTGAGTTATGTGCTTTTTTTTACACTTAACTGATTGATAGGTGAGTGTTAAGTGGCATAAAACAATTGGACAGTGGTACCTGAAAGTGGTCAGGTACCAATGTTCAAAAAAAGCCCAGAGAACTATTACTCAAGACCACTTAAAAAGTCTGCAAAATATCAAGAAATGATTGATGGTTCAATACTTTTGTACAGACTTTTGCTGCCTAAGCAAAAACTACTATAGGAAAAAAATAATATATAAAAAAAAATGAATAGTATCTCGTTGTTGCCCATAATATGCAAGTTAGACAGATTAAAGGCTATATGGTGGAAACAGCTCTTTATTAAAATATTTGATTTTAATTTTTTAGTACACAGATATGTTTATGGGACCAAAGTTGATGCAGCACATTCCTGACAGATAGATGGCAAAAAAATGCCTGGTCCTCCAGCTGTGTGTGTTGGGTGCCCTTGAGTTGAGTGACACTTCAAACGCACCATTAGCGAGGGAGAGGGGAGAGGAAGAACTTCAAAGGAGAGGAGCCACTGATGAGCATCTCAGGCTTGGACTCAGGAGAGGAGAGGGAAGGGAGGGAGGGAAGGGAGAGAGATGAGGAGAAGGGAAAGAGTGTGGGAGGGAACTGAGGAAGAGTGAATGAGAAACAAGAGGGAAGGATGGAGACAGTGAGGGGTTAAGCTCGACTCATACTTCATCGAATACATAACGCAGAATCAAGAAGGCGGAGATGTATGCCTGATGTTCCACTCCACAAATATTTTTGTGGCATGCTTTTGATGAACTCTGCCAGATTTTACACGTTTTTCTTCACTTATAGACAAAATAATATGTGATTTTGTTGTTTTTTAATGGATATGTATTTGACAGTATTTTGACTGTCAAATACATGAGATGAGATACAGTATGAGATGACAGTATATGATGGCAAGTGCAGGTTGAAGTAATGTTATGTAATGGAATCTTACTCAATAGGACCCCGAAAAAGATTTCAAATGTATCAAATATTTAAATGCCGAGTGATGATGGTTTGCACGTATTCATGTAAAAGTAAGAAGTCATTTAGTTTTAAATCTTGTAAGAATGGTATTTTTACATTGATAGCTTCGGAAAGAATACGTGCCCTTGTTAAAGTTATACACTGAACAAAAGAAAGCTATAAATCCGGATAAATACCGACCCGTACGTAAGGTTTTTTTATTCCATGGACAATGCGTAATTGGTCCTCAAATCCGAGTACTGGGGTAGCCTTTGACAAGATACTAAACGCTAGACTAAAAGTTGTCCTTGATGCATCCATCAATGTGCATGTATGTATACAAAGAATAAATGGCTGTATGAGTGAATGGGTGAATCTTACTCCTAGTAACACAGGTGGTCAATAAGACTAGAGAAATGCAAACTAATAGGAAGCCTGTTTGTCTTTGGTGATCATATAAAATGAAGGGGAATGAAGCTACAGAAGGCAGTTTTAAGCTTTTTGAGCTGCGAGTACATAAAAATCCAAGAAGCACTCCGAGAGTATAAACCTCCACCCAGGCAGCTCACTCTCCAGGCAGTATTTACTTTTACGGGAACAGCATTGTATTTTGTATGCATTTGTTTTCTTCTTCTTTTTAACTGTACTTTAAGATGTTTGTAGTGAAGTAAAAACAAGTGCAAAGTGCAGGTTTTTATTATTTGCGCTGTTGAAACCCATTTTTAATATACCTGACAGAAGTTGTGCATTTATGTGGAAGCAGTAAATCTGTAGCATTCATTTCATTGTTTAGTAGCAGATTTTTTAAAAATGTTTAAAAGTTTTGATCACAAGTTTTTGTTTAAAAAAAAAAAAGCATATTAAGGAACATTGATCATGTTTTTAAACTGTTATGTATTTAAACAGTTGTAAATTTTTACTGTAGTGCACATAACATATATAACATATCACATAATGGGATATTTTATAATCCCTATATATTACTACCTTTACACCTATATGTTGTCAACACAAAGTATTGCAGTAAGATAGTTTAAAATTGGTCTATATAGCATTATTATTGCTTAAGATATTCAGATCAACAATATTAATCTTGTAGGAGGGGTTAAAGGTCAAATGTGACATGACATTTTAAATCCTCATGCAGTACTTTCTATATATTGACAATACACACCACATTTTTAAGAACAATAGTTTAAAGTTTTCAATAAATCATTAAATTGACCCTGAACATCCTGATGGGTTAGGGTTAGGCAAATTTGAATAGATTGTGTCATGTGGGGTCATGTCAACAAAGTTTTATTAGAATTTGTTCTAAACTTTTCGGGCTATCACGTTTTCAGAAAGAATGACACATGAAAACTCTACCAAAAACATATCCTGCTTGGCAGAGGTAACAAAGCCAGTAAAAAGACATAAAAACACCATAAAAGGTAGAAAAAAGCAGAGTGAAGCAGAGAAAAGCAGATGCTTGGTAATGTATGGTTTTCATAAAGAAAAAGGACTTGTCGGATAGCAGCACATCTACAAGACAGAGTACTAGCAATGAAATATACAGTAACTCAGTTACACTTCTGCTGTTCACGTCCTTAAAAAGTAAGTAAGACTCACACACCATCTTCTCCATAATGCAAACAAACATTGTCAATAAAACAATTAATGCCTAGTCAGTTCAGGTTTGACTTTACAGTCATTCAGCATTAACTGTCTTGATGGATAGATGCATGGATTGACCAAGAATATATTATATATATTACTCTAGTGATTTGGCAGCTAATGCTGATAAATGTAGATGAAGAACAAGCTGATCAGATGAGGATTTATTAGCATTCAGAGAGCTGAGACAGGGATTATTATAGTCAGTAATGGATGCGATGTAAAATTCAGTAACATGTAGTGTTTAAGAATAAATTAACACTTACAGCTAAGATGAGATTCACACTTACACATCTTTTTAAGCATTTGAAAGCAGGTACAGGGTAATGAAATTACTGGTAATTTGTTAATAAAGTGTCCTTGTTACTTCTGTTATAACTAAAAGCAAGTCAGAGCAGTTACATGTGTCATGTACAGCCTTCAAACATAGAGACAGACAGAAAGATATGACTGTTTCCAGCATGCAGGGTTGAATCAGATAGCGAGTATTATCAGTGACTACAGCGTGTATGCGTATTTCCTTTTCCAGGAAGGTTGCTGCTGTCTCCCGTGATTGATGAGGACCAATGATACTGCTGAGAACCACAGATTGCTTGTCTGCGTTTGTGTTGGTGAGTGTGATACTGAGAGGTTTGCTGACTGCATGCAAAGACAAAAGACTTTGTGCACAGCCTTCACACTAGGCTCTATTTACACGTGCATGAATATGGATTCCAATAAAATATAACACTAAAAACTTACTTCATGTTGGCTGAAATCAAGCTAGATGTTTTTGATACAGTAACGACAACTACTTATAAATAATTAAAAAAATATATATATAGCTGTAGCAAAAACTACAACAAACCCTTTTCTGACTGTGCACTGACAACATACACTCAATCACAACTTTGTACACTTGTTCTCCAAGCTTGTTAACGCTAGAGCAATCAGCCAATCACAGGGCAGCAACTCATTTGAGAATGTAGACATGGTCAAACTGAGCATGAGAATGGGGAAGAAGGGTGATTTAAGTGACTTGTCACATGGTTGTTGGTGCCAGATGGGCTGGTCTAAGTATTTACAAAACTGCTGATCTAACTGGGAGTTTCTCACACAACCATTTCTAGGGGTTACAGAGAATCGTCTGAAAAAGAGAAAATGTCCAGTGAGCAACAGTTCTCTGGGAGAAAAATCACTTGTTGATGGCAAAAGTCAGAGGACAACAGCTAGACTCAGGTGGCAGCTGAACGGTCACCCAAGAGGGTCATTTCCTGTTTGTTGTTCCCTCTGCTCTTTCTCTTTCCTGTGTGCTCCACTGTCTAGGCTACAATATTCAAAAATAAACCTCAAGAAAAAGACAAAGAGAATGGCTTGACTTTTTAAAGTTCAAAGAAAGGCAACAGTAACTCAAATAAACACTCGTTATGAAGAAGAGCATCTGTGAAAGCACGACGTGTACTGCAGAAGACCACACAGCCAAGAACGGGAAACTGAGGCTACAATTAAAACACAGGCTCACCAAAATTGGACAACAGAAGACTGTAAAAACATTGTCTGGTCTGATGAGTCTTAATATCTGCTGTGACATTTGAATGGTAGGCTCAGAACTTGACGTAAACAACATGAAAGCATGGCGCCATCCTGCCTTGTATCAACAGTTCACGCTGTTAGTCGTAGGGGACATTATTTTGTCATACTTTGGGATTCCTACTACACACTAAGCATTGTTTAACCATCACAATATACTCAAGTATTACTGTTGACCATGACCTTTCCTTTATAATCATAGTGTACCCATCTCCTATGTTGGAACGGGATGTGCAACCAACAAATGTGCAGAAACTGTGTGATGCCGTCATGTCAACAAGGACCAAAATCTGTGAGGAATGTTTCCATCAACATGTTGAATCTGTGCCATAAAAAATTTTGGAGATTATGTATCAGAATTTAAGGAGCGGGACCACGCCTCCAAACACGCTCCCTCTGGTTCTCATCTATATCGGTTCCCCCAGTTCTGTTCACTCTCGTTTATATGCCCCACCTTCCCCCCCTCTTTTCAATTCGTTAAGTTCTTCACTTCTATTTAGTACATGGGGATCTGCCAGGCCCGGGAGCCGCCGCCAGTCCCCTTCGAGGCCTTCCCCAAACCGCAGCTCAAGTCATGTCCAAGCCATTCACCTTTACCACTAAAACGCTGTCAAACCTAAAATGAGGACGTGGGCCCAGCTAATGAAAAAGCAGTTATGGAGACAATCAGGGGTCCAACCAGCTATAAGCAACCTGTATCTAATGAAGTGTCTAGTGAGCGCAGTTGCTTCTGTAACTGCTAAATAAAGTTGTTCAGGCTAATTTCAACCAGAGAATTTCCCCCATTACTGATTTCGTGGATTTAAAAGAAGTAAACAAAAACTGTGTATTTTGCATTTTGATGGAGGCAAGTATCATGGTGTAAAGTTATGAGCTAAAATCCAAGTTTTACTGTTGATTTGTGTAATAATACTCTTCAAATACAAGAACTGTGAACACAATGTCATACTTCGTGAATAATCTGATCTAAATTAACTAAATTAACTGTTTCTGGACACAAAAATGAAATCTTAATTGTGTTTACATTTGGGAACTGCTATGGCCTCATGTTGTCACATAAGCAGAAAAAAAACCTCCCCGTGCAGCCATAATGCCACATGCCACCCATTATCTCTGAGTTATCAACAGCACAGCACATTTATTTATTTAGTTTTTCAAAGGGAGTCAAGAAGAATCTTACCTCTTATTTCCCATTTGACTCTGGGGCTAATTACACTGTGTGTTTATCATTGCTGCAACATGCGTATGTGATCTGTATAAAAATGCTGCAGTTCTCTGAATATAGCACGTGCAGCAAAAAGAAACACCTGCCTTTTAAATCCGCTACCCTCTAAAGCTCCGTTACGTGTCAATATACTGCAATCCTTCTTGTGTTTTAGTAGTATGACCTTATTTGCCTTATACGACCTCTTAGAGAAAACAGTGCCCATATTTCAACTCGAGCTGTCCCCGCTCATTCTTATGTAACATGTTTCTAGCTGTATTTCAGCTCAACCCTAAACCTAATTTTACAGTTATGAAATACTGCAAGCAATAAAATGTGATTTGTGAAGCATTTTCTTGAGTTAGCACACGTGTCATTGCTCTAAAACCAAGACCAAATTCCCAATGCAAAAAACATTCTGGTGTGCCTTTGCCCTCTTCTGCACCTGCACCACTGACCCCCTCATTGCATTACTGAGAGAAGCGATACAAAAACAAAGGGCAGCAACTCAGTTCCTGAATGTAAACACAGACAAGCATGGATTATTAAATCAAGAGGATAACCATTCATCTTCTTCCGCTTTCTATCCAATTCAGGGCTGCCGAGGGACTAAAGCTTATCCCAGCTGCCTGCCATAAAGCGAAAGGCAGGGTACACCCTGGACAGGTCGCCAATCTATTGCAGGACTAACACAAAGAGACAGACAATCATTCGTGCTCACATTCACCCGTAAGCACAATTTAGAATTACAGGTTAATCTAACTTCATGCGCGTGTTTGGACTACAAGAAGAAGCCACAGTACCCAGAGAGAACCGACATAAACATGGGGAGAACTTCTTATTCATTCAGCGTGTGAACGCAGTAAATAATAACACTGAGAAACAGCTTCAGTAAGATGCATGCATAGTGAAGTGCTTAGCCACGATCTTGTGCCATGACACCCATGCTAGCTACTCCAAAGTCAGCATTAAGAGTTTAAAGCACCTGAATACTATAGTGCAGTACGTCATTATGTATTACGCGTAAATTAATTGCATGACTCGAATGACACGTGTTCATAAAAAATGTGTAAATTAACCTCTGGTGTGACGTCTCTGGGGGCGAAGCCGGTGCCTCCGGTGGTGAGAATGAGGTTGAGTTCCTTTTCGTCGCACCAGTCCACCAGTGTCTCCTGATAGAAAGAACACACATGCGAGTACAAATTACTGCTCACCGTGGGATCGACCTATCCAGATAAACAGCAAAGCAAAACAAACAAACAAACAAAAACACATATCCTGTAATAAAGGAATACATTAAATAGATGGCAGTTACCTTAATTTCATCAATTTCATCAGGTACTATCTTGTAGGCCGCGATCATACCACCCAACCTGTAAAAGGTAGAAATAATGATTTGATCACAAAGCAGTAATCCATGTTCACCTCTCACCAGAGTGAGGTAAAAAAAAAATCTATGCACTCAGTATATACCATAAGTCTGTATTACAATATTCTTGGCTTCAAGGTCCAAAAAGGGAAGCCATTGGGAAACTGCCTGGCCAGCAGGAAGCAAATTCAATGTTCACTGAAAAAAGTCCAGTGGTATAGGAGTCCATGTGGAAATCACCCTACTTCTCATTTGATTTATTGACACAGAAAAACATTTTCGTAATGAGTTTCTGGTCTTAATCACTAATTCAGTTTTTTTTAATACTTCCTGATGTTCACTTTGTAAATTTCAGTCCCATTTAGATTAAAATACTGAAGAAAATTTCTACCTTGCGATCAAAGAAAGTGAAAAAAGTAAGTGTGCAGCATATCCACTGCATTCTTTGTGACGCCTGGTTTATAATCAACAAGAAACTTCACAAATCTGCAAACTCGCGGATGTTGTCCATCATTTACATACACAAGTGAAAAGCCTTTGCAAAACAGCAGGCTAAAGCTATTATACAATATTACGTTAATATTATACAATCTCCTATATATTTCCCAAAGCAGTAAAGCAATGAAAATGTGGCATATTTTTAGATAGGTTCATCCTCTGTCCTTCAGCTACCACTGGCCTTTAGAATAAGGCCTACACCTTTATTACACATTCAAAAAAAACCACACAGCTGTGGACACACTGATGGAGAAAATACAGAAGAGAAGACAGAGACTCTCAGGATGTATTTTAAATGTGGGCAAAGTGAAGGAGATGAAAACAGTCTATGAGACTGAAAACAGAGGCAGGAAGGAGCGAGAGACACAGCTTTACAGCACCAAAAATGTCCAGAGAGAAAATGCCCTTGAACATCCCTTCCTGAAAGGATTTTCCACAGGATGGCCCAGTGAGGAAGGAGCTCTGTCAAGGACAGGGCTGTGCTTCAGTTTAAGAGCGAGCCACAGTGACCTCCTGTGGTTAGTTTCAGTACCGCACTAGGAAAAACCCCCAAAACAAGGCAAGAAAAAAACAACCCCAGGCTCAAGGTGAAGGCTCTACACAGACACCCCCTTATGTAATACTTTTTCTTTTTTTTCTCTAACCAGCACTATTTTGGGAGACTTCTGCATGATGTCTCCCCTCCGCATCAGACACTTAAATGCTATGATACCCTCCCTTAGACAAACACCCATTAACTCTGAACATTAAAACTCTTTTTCTGCCTTTCAGATACTTTTATCCACATGGGAACCCTAACTCTTCGCACACGGAGTTACAAATTGTGTGCCCTGGAAATATAATTCGCTGAATCCATTGGCTCTGCTTCGTTTTCAAGCTGTGCGATGGAGCAGCAGTGAGACGAGCCACCGCTAGACAACACCGAAATACTGCAGCAAGCATGCATGAAGATGAAGCACGAGGTTCAGAGGGAAGCTGCTTCTGACAAAAGATGCAGAGAAGTCGGGAAGAATCGTTTAAGAATGACTTTTGCATGTAACACTGCACATGTAGGGCCACTTAGCATCCACTAACTTGTGCATTCATGCACAGACACACAACCGCACAACTTCCCTGCTGACATTCCTGTGATGGCACGACTGATTTACTTCTCTTGATGTGTTCGGAAGGGGTGGGGGTTTTGGCATCTCTGTATGTATCTGCGCGTGCATGTGAGCGCGCGTGTGTGTATACATGTTCATGCGCGCGCACTTGCCTGTTGATGTGTCTGTGCGTGCGTGTGCGTGCGTCTGTGTTACACCTCGGGAGAGTAAAGGAGCTGTCAGGACAAATCACCTCTCTCGCTCTCCTGGGGTTTTTATGCCTCTCTGTTTCAGCCCAAATGAAAATATGCTCAACACAAATAGCTAGGGTTCCTTCCCACCGTTTCCTAGGCAACCCCTCCTGTCTGAAGCCTCCAGTTGCTGTGTTGTTCAATGTGAGAGAGTGCGTGAGAGTTTGTGTGTGCGCCGGTGCATGCATGCGTGCGTGTATGTTTTGTTTTTTGTAACTATCGGGGACACCAGTTGTCTGCAAAAGCAACAATATGTTGTGTTGACTAGATGTTTTTTTTGAGCATTTGTCTGTAGGTGCATGTTCATGAAAAACAGACAAATTAAAGGAAATACCTCAACTTTATCAATTCGGTGCTTCTGTTATGCTGTGAGGGGGATTTTTGTGACGACTCGCCCCCTTCAAAGGAAAGGTCACTGCAAATCTGTCCTTCTGAGTAAAGACTTTTACTTTATTTTATTATCAGAGCCTTTATTTATTCAGGTAAAAGTCCAACTGAGGTTAAATGTTTCTTTTTCAAGAATGACCCGGTCAAGGGGGCAGCAGGCAGTCATATAATGGATGAGGTCTCTTTAATGCCCCTGATTAATAGAACAAGAGGTGTCACTGAATGGTTTAATGAGGGGGATAGTAATGTGACTCACATGCTATAAGGCCAGATCTCAACCCCACTGAAAACACCAAATGAGGGACAAATGATGTTCACGCCTCCACTAGAATTGCAGAGATGCACTCTATTGTGTGCGCTGAAACTGTTCATCAACATGGATGTGTGTAGATGCCTTGTATTTTTAATAGGAAGAATGGATAGCTGGATATTGCTTACATTATAATAATATGTACTAACTGTATGCTATTAGTATACAGTATACCTATCAGAGAGAAAGCAAAAACCTTAAGAGAGACCAAATGAACCACAACCTGGTTCTTTAAAAATACTGCAGCTGCCTCCTATTAGATACACTCACGAGTATCAATTTCATAATCCTACGTCGCCTTGTTCTCGAGTTATTACATTCATAAGATTATCCAAAACACTTGACATCTGACCTTGACCTTGTGGTTGATATCACTGAAATTCCAACTTGTCCGAAACTTTTTGCAGATGCACCTGTGGTATCAATTTCACAATCCCAGGCGACTTCTTCCTCGAGTTATCGTATTCACAAGATTTTCAGAAAAACTTGAACTCTGACTTTGATCAAGGTGACTGAGATTTTTTAGCAGATGCACCTGTGGCATCAATTTGAAATTCCTACGTTGCTTCGTTCTCCAGTTTTTGCATTCAGAAGCTTGGATGTCCACACAGAGTGCATGACCACCCTGGTGGGGTGACGACAATACTTCATTGGCCTTTTACGGGATACAGAAAGAACACACTGGCCAGCTTAACAATACCAAAAGATCTGAAAGAACATGGATGAGTAAAGTGGATGATTGGCATTTCTCTCCTGACTTTCTAAAACCCCCATCACAACATCCGACCAAGTTAATAACTGTCTTGAGGAGGAAGGTGTATCATAATGTGATAAGAAAAAGCAAAAAGTTCACAAAAATCTTTGCTAATGGAAATACAGCATTTACAACAATGTGCAAACCACTGATTGCACTTAACAAAACGAGATTAGACTGTGCAGGGAAACATCAAAAAGAGCTCGCACTGTTCTGGAAAACTTTCTTTTGCCAGATGAAACCAAGATGAACTTATAACTTTAGAATTACAGAGAAGAAGAGAAACTGCTCATGAGCTGAAGCATACCACATTATCTGTCATACAAGGTGGAAGCAATGTTATAGAATGAGTATGTGTAGCTGCCAGTGGACCCGGCCCACTAGTCTTTATTGATGATGTGACTGCTGATAGGAGCAGCAGGACAAATTCTTGCACAGAGCTTTACCTTCTGCTCAGATTCAGGCTAATGCTGCAACACTTATCAAAAAGCGCTTTACACTGCAAATGGATAATGACCCAAAACAAACTGCAACCCAAGGGTTTTTAAGTGGGGATATTCTTCAGTGTCCAAGTCAGTCATCTGATGTCAACCCAATAATAGCTTTTCGGTTATTAAATACAAAACTGAACACAGAAGGGCCCACAAATAAGAAACAACTGAAGGTGTCTGCAGAGGCAGAGCATCTAATAAGAGGAACCTCAGCATTTGGCGATGTTTGTGGGGTCTATACTTCATCCAGTCAAAAACTGGAAAGGATTTTCCTCCAAGTATTAAAAAACATTTTTATATTTAAAATTATGTTCGTTTTTCCGATGCAATTTGAGCCACAGGAAATGTGGTTCCAGGTATAAACTATACAACAGTTAATGCAAGACTTCAGTTAAATGCCTTGAATTAAAGCTGAAAGTCTCCACTTCAATCACATCTTGACTGTTTGATTTAAAATCTCCTGTGGTGGTGCGCAGAAGCAAAATCACAAAAAACTGCAATTGTCTAAATATTTATGGATCTAACTAAATGTTTAAATGAAAAAGAGATCTGCAGTAAAGGCCTGGCGAAGCATTACGTGATGCCTGAGTTGAAGCTGCAAGTGCATGTTTTCAAATCTATTGCAGTGGCATATAGAGACAAAATTTCCAGACCTACCTGTGTATATTTTTGTGCATGTTTGCACACAAATATGTGTATACTATTTAAACATAGACATAGAACACAGATGTGCACCACTAACTTGAATAATACTTTGTGGGTGGGATTAAGAAAACGGGGCATCATCTTCTTAGTTAGCCACCTACCACCTACCTGTGAGAAAAAAAAGTAAGAAATATGGCCGCACACATGCCTAGGGGCAACCAAAGTTTAAATTAACCAAAATATTTCAAAAGGATGAAATTGAGGAGGTGCTCCTTATCTCTGATGACTACTGATGTTTTTCTTCTTTTTCTTGTTAAATGAAAATGGAAACACCAGGAGTGTACACAAGTTTTTACTGATGGCTGGTACAAAACAAAACAAAGAAACTCTGCAACTCAGCAAGATCCGATGATATGAACACCGTGTAAACCTAGGTAGTTGAATTTACTTTGATTGCTATCATCACCCTACCACTGCCCACCTATTTCCACAAATGCAAAACAGTGGTTTGTTCATGCACATAACGCTGCTTACAGTATGTGAACATGCAAAATACACATACATATTTGTGCACATGGAAGTATCATGCATCTAGGATGTAAAATGGTTATTTATACATATGAGAGTATATGAATAAATTGTTAGTTTCAGCATGACTGGCTTCTTCTTTGCAGATAGAGTGCTTGGCTGTATTTTAGGTGGGTGTGCTCTGAATTGAGAGAAGCCTATTAGAGGGGAAAGGGCTTGCAACATTTTAATCTCCAAAACCCATCTATGTCTCTTTCTACTGCAGGGGGTTATGGCATATAAAGCTCTTCCTCAAACTGCAGGATGGAGGTAGTCAGCCTGGTAAAAAAACAAAAAAAAAAGCTTTTTGTTTGAGGTGTGGACAAATCCTGATGCGGGTGGAGGAAGGAGCAGGAGGAAGAGTGGGGTAAGCAGAGAGAGACCGGGGGGTGTGAGGGGAGAGCATGGCAGTAGTTTTGGCCTGAAAGCCTGGACGCATCGGCCAAATCTGTCTATGAATAAAAGACGAGCACAGAGAAGAGGATAAAGAGAGGAAGACAGAATAAGCAAGAGTGAAAAGAGCAAGAAAAAAAAAGAGGAAAGAAGAGGGCTAGACCGTCAGGGGCACACTTAACAAGAGAGAGGAAAAGCAAATGTGTGTGTATGCATGTGAGCCAGCTGCAAATCTC